>NW_020170405.1:24766-45496 GCF_000524195.1 Echinococcus granulosus | reverse complement strand
TCAAAATTAGCAAACGCCAAATAATGAGCATGTTAGAACCTTATTACAGGAACGCAGATGTATTAATCCTATAGTAAAAATCCCTAGTAGTGGCAAGCAGGACAGGCGTGGCCATTCATTTGTCTAAGTGGTATCGATTTAATTTATGCTAAAATACCTCCATAGTGAAGGATCGCTTACCAGAATGACAAAACTTGCTGAATAAGAGAACACTTTTGTGATAACATCGCAATTTATGCGGCAGATGTGAGTATGGGTGATCATAAGTAAATCACCTCATTTCGCAAATAAACATAAGCATTCACTTGAATTAAAAAAAAATTAAAAAACCGGAACTCCCAAATGGAAGTTCAAGGTACTGCTTCCCCTGAGGTCGCCATCGCTCGATACGGGTACAGGAGGAGAAAACAAGGCGAGAATGCCGAGAGCTTTCCTTAAACAGAAGACGGGGTTTATTCAAAAATTAGTGGGAGATATTGAACTACCTAAGAGCGTTTATGAACTTCGTGCCCAACTTCGCTAATCGTAAAAAAATAGCAAATATTAATGACAGATTTGTAAGGAAAATTTAGTGAGACTAGAATAAAGTTAAAAAGATAAGCCAATGGAAAGGTAGATGATAGATCAACGCATGTAAAGGAAACGTAGGACTGAAAAATCTGAAACGATAATAGCATAAGAAATATGTTAATCCACACTAAGTTAGGACAATGTTTTACCAATTTTATACATTTTGATTTCAGCCAGGTTAGGGAGTAGTAAATAGCCCAACATTTCCATCCCGACCAACTTCACTCAATACAAATTAGATTCTGGGGGAATAAGGCACGGAGTCTTAACTTCAATTCAAAGATAGGATTCATTTTACACATCCACCTTTGATTAAGCAGACAGGCACAATGCTTGCTCAGGCATGCATTGAGCAAGCAGACTTACTGTATGAAATATGTTTACTAAATGTGAACGACATTGATCACCATAGAGATGCAGAAAGATTAAAACGTGCTTGCCTACTTTCACGTAAAAACTCGAATACAATGACCGTGCAATAAAGGGAAATTAGACCAAGTGCAACACTTCGCGAATTGCTCTATTAATGTGCACCACTTTGAAATATTGCAGCTAGATCTGACGATGATACCGGAAGTTCGTCAGCGGGTGCTTAAATTGTAGCCGTTGTTACAAAAAGGGTAGTTCATTTAATTTTATTGTTCCGTCCTAGGAGATATCAGCAACAGGAACAAGCGACAGAGCGGGAGCAGTCTGTAATATGCATCATCAACCGACTGTCAACTGGATCACTAAAGACCCGCTAAGATAGTATGGTGGAAAGTAATTAGCTACTTTGATATGAAGATCATGCGTTTACTGCAAGGCTAACGCGCTAGTCCTGTGATAACTCGTGGTGCACAGCACATGGTCGTGTTTCTGCCACCCAAAATTACAACAAAAAAACAAAGCACACGCCTACACAGCCAAGCCCCACGACCACATGATGTCAAAGGTGGCTCTGAAAAATGTTTGGCTATTTGCTATCAAAAAGTGCAGGTCTCAGACAAAGGACTAAACACGTGCGCCGAGTGTACTAGCAACAGTTGTTCGGATCAGTGAAAAATAAACTGGGTGTTGCACATATTTTTGCAGACTACTGGAGGCTGCTCAAGTATTCCTCCCTAGGATAACCTGTAGCAACTGAGGACCTAATTTAATGGTCAAATTAAGGGCTTTTAGAATCTATTTCATATACTTTGAGCGAGCAGGATTAGTTATTACGCAAACAAATGGATTATAAATTGAAGTAATCGCATCACCGATTCACAAGTCACCAGCCAAATGCGTCCAAGTGCTTCTTATCGGTAAAGGAAAGGTTAAAAATTCCATAGAACGATAATTGGTGCAAATGGCAACTGAATATTAAGTGTGCACTACATACGCTAGTGTAGATAACACAAATGACCAGAAAAGAGGAGCACGGGCATATATGTGCTTTTGTAAGTGAATAATCGGTTCTACAAAAAGAAGAGTGAAAATTAAGGCAAAAATCTGTAATTTATGATGGCTACCCTAAGACAAGGTGGGCAAGTCCAAGGTGGCTTCTTCTAGGTTAACGAAAAAGGAACAAGGCAGAAAAAGGTGCAAATGCACAGTGGGATCGTCTACACTTCCATTCAGTTTGTTAAAATAAGACACAACAGGGTAAGCGAAAGCTTCGAGCTACAATACCCAGAACGTTAAGTGCGTGTCAACATCCAACCAGAAAGTAGGAAGCTGATGGCATTAGATTAAGGCACTTGGTGGTGTAGTACGCAATTACCTGCAAAACATGCTCTTGCTATTTTGCAGTTAATTCAGATAAGAGTGGAGGCCCAACTTTCTATTTCCGAATTCATGGCCAACGAAAATAAAAATAAGAATTCAATTGAATTGATCATCTGTTGAAGAAAGGGAAAAAGCTATACAGGCAAATTGCCTCACACAAAGTAGACCTTCAAAATTGCTTTATGATTCATTACAAAATGGTAAATTACCTCTTTAGTTTAAAACCTCCCTCTGAAATTAACCACCACTCTCCACGAAAGATGACGTAAGCCACTTAAATTCATGCAGCTAAGATCCTAAAAAAGGACAGCCTTAGAAAGTACGAAAAGAATTTAAATATAATTTTTAACTTTAGATTGAACCAGTCTGCGACGTACGATTCGGCGCAACTGACAAATGCCACGTCACATACATGTTATGCTGGCAAAAAAGTTCGAATTTTAGTGCAGTTTGGGATTGAAGAAAATACATAGGATCAAAACAGGAGGAATCTAACTACTAACGCAGTAAAAAAACTCTTCGGCTAGTGAACAAATACAAAGCGAGTCGAAAAGGAGACAGATCTTAGCGCTTGATCCTGTTTGAAAAGCAATTTCAACGGAATAAGGGCACACACGCACACAGACAGAGGGATTAAGCTGTTTTCGTCTAAAGTTTAAGGTATAGATCAGGGACAAATCCGTTTTTAAAGCTCATAGAGAGGCAGAGGACGCAGTTCATATATCATACATAATCATAAAAATAAAAGCTGCAACCCTCCAAGTATGCATAAACTGTACAAACCAGTGTATCGACAGTGTTCCAAAGTGACCAGAACAGCTGGAGGTGAATAAGTCAATGTCCCCTTCGAAACTGTCCCAAACCGCAGAGCATGTACCTGGTAAATCCATCTTTCCATATGGTACCGCGATCGACAATATCCTCTCAACCTCCTACCAATACATGCGCATGATGAAGTGGTGTAAACTTCCTATGTCCGTTTTGCAGGAAGTATTATGATCAAAAAGCTGAAGAATATGTTATTTATGTTACACGATACTGTTGCTAATGTTTTTTCCTACCAGATTACAAATGGCATGATAAATAATACGCCTTGCTGACAGTTTGATTAGACCAAGGCAGTAAATATAGGCGGGGCGGAAGTGCTTTAAGCCCTATGTAAGGGCTTATTCGCAAACAAAAAGACGCAGTGTGTTCCGGCTACCAGTTTTCATCTAACTCAGCTCTAGTGCAACCCTTTTGATTTTGGAAGATAATAAATTTATATGGCTCAAAAGAGCGAAAGTGGAATAAAAATACTAAGAAGGTGAGACGGAAACAATGTTACACAATGCTACATCAAACAAAAGAAGTCTTACGAGGTGATATCAAACCGAGTAATTATTTTGAATAGTACCATGTCGTTACCTGTGCAGTAATCCACGTTTAAGACTGAAAGTTTAGACAGGTTGAAAAAGTGATGGAAAACAGCACGGCAGTTAACAAGATTGGAGCAAAACAATTCGCACAAGGCAAAAATTCATTAGGAAAAGAAAAAGAGCTCTGCTGCATGGATTACTGATAGATATCAACGAAAACTTTAGAAGGTGCATTAAAACAAATGAATCATTGCACGCCAAAAACACTACCAATGGCTTTTATAGCACCAGTAATTCACCCACTATACTGTTACTTTCAGGCTCAAGTTGGCATGATCTATTCAAAATGCCTGCTTGTACAACAAACTACCCCTTAAGGGACGGATGTGGCGATAACAATTCTGTGGGATAATGGTATACACACAATCGTACTTAGAGAGTAATTTAATGGAATGCAAGCTGGGAGTATCTCAAAGTGAAGAGGGTGAGAACGAACGGACAATAGCGCCATTTGTAAACTAAGAGTAAATGCTGAAATAACGCGCAACCACGACTTCGCCTTCCACAAAAAGAGGAAAAAAGGAAGTCAGATGGATAAAAAAATGTAAATGGGAGCAAAGGTACGAGATATATGCGCACATACTTTGCAAACTCAGGAAACGCTACGCATACATTTTTAGGTGGACAACCAATTTTTTCCCAATTTTCCCCCATTGAAGACCTTATCTTTTCACAAAGCGCGATCTGGAAAATACCTTTTCACATCTTCAATGCAGAATTATGCTTTAAAAGAAAAAGTTGTTTTCAAATCAGGTATCTTGATAATAAGATCCTTTAAGCAGGCTAGAAGGAAGATGACGTGCCTCGCAATCGAGAAAATGGACACCAGTTAAGTAAAGTGGTAAGCCCACAAAGCGATGCCTGGTCTGCTTCGACACACCCGCCAGCAGCACCCACTTTGCCTAAGCAACCCTGACGGAACGTATACACAACATGCGTTTCTCATTAGTCCAGGATAACTGGTTGCAACAAACCATGTGCTTGGGCTCCAAACAGCAAGAGAAAACTACAGCTATGAAAGTCTGTAAATTAGTTTGTTTGACCTGAATTATTTTTGAGCAACAAAATCCCCCCTATAAGTCGAATACTCGAGCATTCACGAAATTTAAGCGGTTTATAAATAACAAAATCCTATCCCCACCTCCAACATGATCAACCTAACTAGCTTTGGAGGTTCATTGTGTGACCGGGTATTATTTTTAGGAAGCGTATTATTCTCCCTCCAGAATACCTTTTTTATTCAAGACCATTGAGGATAAGATGCACAATCGTTAAGGTGGGGAGTGCTTTGTTGCAAAGACTGTGAAGCAATCCAGACGTGAGGATTAGCGTGAAAAACACATGGGAAGAGGAAAATCCTCCTCAAATACAAAAAGTGGGGAAGAGAACTTGAGATGGTGACGAGCATGACAAGCTATGAAGATAGCACATACGTCCATCCTGTTCTAGCATTCGCATGTTTACATTTAAATTGAACCATGAAGTGTGCGATAACACATGAATATACGTAAACAGAGGTGTACATTATAAGACAAATAGCACATCATTTTCAGGAAGTATCAAAAGAAAACCGACTACCACAATCTAGTTGTCGTGATGTACTACTAACATAAAAATCTGCACTATTAAGCGGACCAATTAACTGTGTTCAAGTGTATGTGCAGGATCAAATGACACATCTATTAGCCCTAATATGACTTTTGCTAGATATAAAACAATTAGGTTCAACCAGTTATCATAATCTGATAAATGGCACATGTCAAATACTTGTGAGCAGCTTCAGATGGAAAAATTGAAGTATCACGTATTTGATGGTAGTCTTAGACGCGAAAACCTCAAAATTGCAGATTTAGTCAGCCGTAATGGGATGTTAAAGTGAATTTTAAAAAGTGCATGTTATATCTACGGCATTTAAAGCCATAATCCCATGGGCACAAAATGAGTTTCTGGCTTACCATCGATGAGGTTGGGATGGTCGGCAAAAATGGCGTTATTTAATGCATACACGCAGCACGTGTCGCCGACTTCATCACTTAATGTGAAGGAAGGATGGAGACTAATGCAGACACAGATAAACATGGCTAGAACACATTTCCACCTACATTGAAAAACAATGGACCAAAATTAGCAAGTGAGTCATTCGCGGGGGGGAGGGGGAAGGGAGGAGAGTGTGAGGACCCCACGTACACATCCGTTTCTTTACGTCGTCTGCATATTTGGAGGTACGTTTGCGCACAAACGGCGCTGAGGCGATGCAACTAATTGTGATCCCTTGATCTCCCACACCAAAAAGTAGACAATGGTGACCAAGAGAAGATACACAGATTGTGAACCGCTATAACGGTATATTTCAATTTTAAACTAAACCATACAGGCTCTTTTGATCACCCTCGATTCGACTTCTGCCTTGGTGAGGTATGGTTTAATGTCTATGCTAGGGTCACTCGCAGTCCGGTACGCTAAATGGCCTCCAGAGGGGCAACTCGGGTACCACTAAGCCATGCTTCACTTTCATTAATCACATCAACACACGGGCAGTAGTGAGAAGCGAGAATCACAAACGACTGGAAAAAACGGAACATCTTGGCCACAAACGCATTTTTTGTTTGGCAAAATAATTGTTTCTTTCTCAACAATAACGTGAACGAAGTTTTAAAACAGGCTTGGGAGTTGGGGGAGAGCATAACCCTCGGACTCACTAGAAATGCAGTTTTAACAGAAGGAACAACAAAACCGTGGAATATGGCTTTAACCTAATAAGATGCAAGCATAAATTTCTAGTATACCTTTTGCAATTGGGAAAAAACTCCGTAAAAGATGCTAAACGTGCAAACTAAGAAATTTGTGGAGTAGATTCATATGCCTAAAATTGAGGAACAGTACATACTACTTAAGGTATCGCAGATGAGGTGGATAAAGTAAAACAAGACACCGTACATTGGACTAAAGAGGATTTAATCAAAAGAAGTACAATTAGATTCCAAACTGTCATGTATATTCTGTCGTGCTGGAAGTGGTTGTGATGTTACAGCAAGCTCAGATAAAAAGCCCAACAATAGTTAGCGTAAGCACATCATGCAAACAAGGCTTGAAAATGGCCTCCGGCGAGAAGAAAGTGCTAATTAGATACAAAATGAATGGGCGGCAGGCGCTTTGTAAGAATGAGAAATTAAGGATTGATGGGAGGGTGTATGGAAAAAGGACAGCACACACAGACACACAACCACGTGCTCGAAATGGAAAGTTACAAAGCTGTACCATTAAATCCAAAGCAAAACTTTTGAGAAGTGGCGCAATTCTAGTTTCCCGGCTTGGTTAACAGAAAATGCTAAAAAATCCTGGTTTTAGTGGATGATTTCTCCAAACAGACAATGGCGGCGATTGTATAATCAAAGGAACGCAAATGCACGGAGACACGACATCAGAAAATGCATAGGAACCCAGTTTCATGGTCATTAATAAATCCATCTTTAAGCTAAAAAACATTGATACTTTTTTCTTTGGAAATTATACCTCAATAAGGTGTTCTACTATTCATTCCAAAAGTGTGTTATGCGAAGCCTAAAGAGCCAGAAAGTACTGACTTACAAACGAACGTGCCAATAACGACGAACAACAGCCCCAAACAGAGGAATTCCTTTTTTACCATAAAATATACACATTGCAAAGTTGGCCAAAAACATGGAGACTTAGTCTGAGAATAGTATTCGATTAATATTAAAGTATCACTTCAGCAATTGCACAATTTACCATATGGAATTAAGCATCTATAAAGGAGAATAAACCAGAATTGCCACCTAAGACAAAGAACCTGATGCTTACTCAAATACAGCTGCAACTGAAAATCTGATAGCTCTAAATAACGCTGCTATCAACTTCAATACGAACAACACCCACTGGGTCCGCTTTGATATTAAGTATTCGAAGCAAAATAAGGACAAATTTCGTGACACGGACGAGAATTCTGTGGGTTTTAGGTCGTCGAGAGTGAGTAATAGAATGAGTGATGCGATAGAACTGTTAAAGCCTATTTTGGACAAACGACTCATAAATAGCAATTGGGCGAAAGTACGGGTAGCAAGAGAAAGGTCAAAAGGGGAAATTACGATCAATTTCCCCTAAGATGTAACAGTAGCATTTATGTGATTGACGTCGATTGTACGCCCAATTACGAAATAGGGGAAAATAAATCATGTTTTGGCAAATTATCTACTTAACGTTTGTCACTGTAGCGAAGTTAAACACTTTTCACATTGTCCGTTGAATTACACAGGTTTTACTATCTTTGAGTCCTGCTCCGTAAACTTCCGTTGCCAGACCACCAGATTCTCTTACAAATCATGAAACTGCCTCCACACTCAAGTATCCTACAAAGTTTACATAAATGACGCAGAATACACAACAGTACCGAAATTACGGCATTAGCTACAGGCCCACAAAATTCCCAGATGATTTCACCATTACCTTCAGACAGCAATTCCCCATCGAAATATAGTTTCACAACCTCCAAGATGAGCAGCATAAAGTACGAATAAATTGTTGGAAGTGGAAAAATGGCAGCCTGTAGAGATGCCACTTCTTGCAGACGGGAGAGGAAGAAATCCGACCAACAACTCAGAGTTGTTGTAAAATAAATTGTAAATGTAAATGTAAAATAAAACTAAATTAACTCATCAAAATCTCGTTGATGTACTTAGAGGGAAGTTCTCCACCGCCACCAACGAAGTGCAATTTCTAATAGAGTAGGGACTCACCCATTGCAGTGGGGCTCCTCACCCTGCCTCTCCCCCTCTCCTTCTCTCTCATGCAAAGTAAGAGGGGGTGAATTAGCTGAGAAACGGGGCGGGGATGGAGGACTAGTGGGAGGTGGTGGGGGAATTTGGAGCGGGGGGGTGGCGGACTCTTCCAGAGTCTGTTCTGGAGCTAATGGAAGCGACAGTTCCACTGGATGGAGACTGGAGAGCGCCGGGAGTTGGATATCCGCCGACCCCTGCTGCTGCTGAGGAAGACGTTGCTTTGCGTAGGCCAATTTAAATGCATCGCCAATGATTGCATTCAACTCCTCTGCCTGTAAATGGAGACAAAGAGATGCATTGGGTGCTTCAAGGAAGCTCTTAATCGCTTCTGGAATACAACTTGGAAAATATTTTGATGCAACATCCATTAAAATCTACCACTGACTGCCTTGCTTCCATTCATTTTGTCTACACGTCTGACTTTTGCAGTGATATCTGCTTTTTTAGGAGTAATTCAGATCCTTCAAGACGGTGTAATAGTAGAGGCAACCAACATCTCGATCCTATGCAACGACAGTATCCCTTCGTCAGTAATAAAAACAACAAAAAGAAATCCCGAACCCCATTTCAAGGGGTTCATTAGACTTTCCCCGAGTAGCATATTTAAATCCACAGAAATGGAAAAAGCGAAAACATTACCCGATTCGTAATCTATCCTTTTTCAGCAAAAAAACTGGATTTGTTACATTAACAAGGCTTAATGTGGACATGTACCCACAAAAAAGAAAGGTTGTAGACATCACTTTTTTTTATAAAAATCAACTGTTTACTTGACGCAGCACAGCTTCGGAAATGCCCTTAGACTTGTATTATTTACCCTTGAAACCCTTCCTGGCAAATGTGGCATGGCAATCTTTCCGTCTTAACTGCATCAGATCGTCTAGTGCTACCACAATGGCTAACCTCTATGATGCTTACCGACGCCAACATGTACAGGAGTAACCTGAATATGCTGCAAAATAATGTGCAAGTACACCTTCCAAATGGTGCACATTAATGCAATCATATCAGCTATACATAAGTCGTAAAAAGCCTCAATGTGCACATTGAAGGCACCTTTGCTAAGGGTTCAATCAGGTCTACTTAAGTTAGCAATCTAGACGTGCTGACCTTTACTGTCCACAAATGTCTACGGTGCAATCCATAATACTCATACATCTAGTCCGCATATCGGTATTCGAAATTACTCAGATGGTGCAGATCTTGAACTTTCTGTGCCTTGGTGTAGTGTCAACGACTCGTCATGAAAAGACAAGCTTAAGAGGCCCTTGCTTAAGGTTCATTCAAATTGGTAAAGAGCAGTATTTTCTTATGTATAACAAATTTTTGAAAAGGTTAGTCTTAGCAAGGGGACAAATGGACCAACAGAATGCATTTCTTCTACTGCAATGGTAAGAGAGGGTTTCATTCGAGGAAATAAGTCTGAAACAGCGCTTCGAAAGTGTATGCAACCATTTCAGGATAGTAGGTTTGTTAGCAGTCTCGAAACAAAATCGACGACCACAGCTATCTTTTACTGTTCTCGAGTGAGACAAGATGTCATTCGCTTTCAGAGGGTGCATAAAATTCTACAAATAAAAGGGAAGTATTCCCAAACGAAAGACATCTTATGTCTACCATATTTTTAGAAAGCTTGTAATACGATTTGTTGCAATTAATTACCGTAAACTGCTAACGTGTTACACACATGTGAAGGAGGTAAAGAACAGACTAAAGTGCGTAGGACATTTCGGTTTTTTGAGAAAACAAACAGTTCACCTGGTTCAGCTGTTAGTTTATTCTTACAACGGAATCGCATAGAAAAGGGTCGACTACCGATGCCGATACTAGTCCTCTGAATCACTGTTCAGTTAAATACAAAGTGTAGTAATAGTAGTCAAAATGTCACGATATCGTATAGCAGTAAATTCCGAAAATTAAACCACCATTTTTAAGAAAGCAATGCATAACAGATTTGTTTTTCCAAGAAACTTATCATGCACTGAAGCAGCAATCCTAAAAAAGGAAAGCGAATTTGATTCACATAACCCACACAAGGGTGGAATTTTGGACAAGGGAAGGTGGTAATAATGATTGAAATTGTGTGCAACCTTTTCACCTGACTGGAGCCACATCGACACCGCATGTGAACTGCAAGAAGGCCAGATGAAAATGTCAAAACAGTGCTGTTACAGCGGATGCAGGGCCAAATATGGTTGAGGTAAGAAGGGGAATGCTGATATTAAAACGCAAGTAAGTCCACAACACGACTATTGTGGAGAGAGATTCATCAGACGAAATTAACTTTTCCCTCTTAATGTACGGGGAATAGGAAAAGAGGGGAAGTAAGATCTGGCGCAGGTTGAAAATGTAGATTACGGAAAATATGACAGAACGAATAACGGACCCTTGCTTGCAAATAATATGCATGAACAATAGCTGGCGCTTGCTGATAATAAACCAAAAATTTGTCAATTGAATTGTATGCACCAAGGAGAAATTCTACTGCAGGAGTGTTCTATGAAAAAGCCCTTCAAAAATAATCAACACATTCTACTCACTTGAATGATACCGCAGATGCTCGTCAAAACGAGAAACTAGAAATACATTAAAGCATAACCATTGTGAGGGAATCATATTTACTTCGAGAACAGTGGAAAGGATATGAATAGCTAACGACATCAAACATGGTCAGCAGATGAAAAAGAGGCAAATGTCAAACAGGGATTGGGCAATGAATCATCTCTAAGGTACAAATGTATGTCAACATGGTAGAATGGAATCTTTCAAACCACCTGTTCCTGATCAACCTGCCAAACTGCTACACTTCTGCACCATTATCTGCTATAGATGAAACAGACTGACAATTTGCATTATTAAAGTTAACATTGGTGGGAAGAATAAGAGAGTAAAGTAAGGACTTAACGGTTAACTGTAAGGCAACGCGACAGCAGAAATCCCAGCTTGGACAAGGTAAGGAAACAGGATCACAGGCGGAAAAGGTAAGATGACGGTCAGACTATTCACCCTTGCTTAACAAGTGCGTGTATTTAAAGGCAGTGCGTATCTCACACAGGTTTAAACACATAATGGACAACAGAAAGAAAAGGGAAACTGGCTTGTGCCACAGCCCACGGATAGGCGGTTCCAGCACATAAAAGGCGCACCCTGCTGGGCGACCGCACTTTTCACAAAGAAAAACTACGCACACAGACGCGGCTAAAAGGATGCATATCTTGGTTCCAAGTTAGCAATCCATACCTTAAACAAGGGCTACAAATGAATGAAAGCGAATGGAATTTAGCAACTAACAGGCTTAACCAGAATGCTTTAAAAACACGAAGAAATTCGGCCACTGTTTTAAACATACTCTTCACACCTCTTTATGAAGATCAAAGCCTGTAGGACAGCAATAAGTACGAAAATGCTATTAAAACCAATAAAGAGAAATAAAGAAAGGTACTATACCGAATGTTTGACCTATTCAGACGCGATAATTAGTGACTACCGGTTAGCAAAAGCACAAAGCCGTCGTCTACCCTCAACTGACATTGTTAGATGAGAGAAGCCGGGGCCAAAAAGAAAATGCAAGGGGAACTATTTCGCAAGCTTATAATTAGATCTGTTACCACGTCACATTACATCGACTCATACTGCAATTTTGCCAGTCTCAATTAAGCCAGGATTTGTTCTCAGAAGGAAGAATAGATTCGCCAATAACTACCCGCACTTCCTCTCCGTTTACTTGTTCTTATTTCCTACTCCCCATTCCCCCGTTCAGAGTTAGAGAGCAATAGTTGGCAGCTAGCCAAAAATAAACTCTTCCTTTCAGAGAACTGATAGGAATGGAAAGTAGTTTGGTGCATCACCACCTCCTACGGATTCCATTCACCCTCCAAGACATGCATTCATCAACCACAGTGCAGAATCAAGTATAAAGTTATGGCCGAACTTGCATGCTGCAAATAACCAATGAGCACTGTAGACGTTGTATAAATGGTAGCTACAAAATGTTTTTTGTATAACAACTGCAGCACAAAATGTAAACGACGAAAACAAATGGTCTAACGTTACAAAGAATGGACAAGACCAAGGAGAGATTAAAAGATCCACACTGGCTAGCAATCTAGAAAAATCCTTTTAAATGTAAGTTTAATAAAGGGGGCATGGAATCCGAAAAGTAGATTTATTATTGGTAAGTAGGTAGATGAAGTCTACTTTGAGACGCAAAATGCATCATTAGACTTGAGAAATTGGCGATCAAATAGAAGTAGCTGACGCAGTCTTCAAAAAAACAAGAGTATTGACGGTTCCTCAAAAAAAAAACTAGAAAGCCTCTTATTAAGCCATTTTTAATACGTTAAGGACGATAAATTTGCCCCATGATCATGCATTGTACGCACGAACAGCATGAAACCGAGTTTACAATAGAAAACTCCAGAGATTTAAGGAGCACAAAAGCCCCTAGAAACAGAAAGCAACGTCAGTAAATATTTAACGCATCAAGAATGGCCAACCAAGTCAAAATCGCCAGACGCTTTTAAAACAGGACGAACAAGATGCTGGAGTAATAGCGAGTAAAAGACAGCACTTCTAATACTAAAAGGATAAGGAATTAGAAGGATGCATGGAAATAAAATGCACTGAGCAACGTTGGACACACCTGATACTGTGTCTCTGTAGCAAAGATGTGGCAATATTGGCAAGGTGTCTCACTATTCGCTTCGCGGGCCAAAAAAGCGAACTTCGAAGAATACGGATCGCAGGTAGCATAGGAAATGCGGCGCAAGGCATGGGCCATGTAAACAGTCTGACGATTAATGATGACAAATGACATACCTTGCAATCGGGATCACAAACTTTCACTCCGGATGTCGATATGCAGAGCATAACAGGCTTAAAGAACGAAAACTTCTAAAAAACCGACTAAGATGCACTGCATTCTTACCTGGAGGACTTCCAATTTATTTCGAACAAAAGCAGCGCGCGAGAGCTTGTCAGCCTCAAATGGCATGGAGCCGAGGTACTAGACACTGATGATTAGGTATAAAAAACTACCAAAGCGGGTCGGAAAATAATGTCAGGAGGCATCTTATTGTTCTAGACTAGGTAAAGGTTAAGGTAACTACGGGTGACGCACAACACCCACAGCCCAGAACGACAATTCTCAAAGCAGTCTAAGACACCTCCCGCTTTGCATGTGTATTAAAACGAAATCAAACTAGATAGGGAATAAAATTTTAAATAACGTGGTGCACATCACACCACTATAGACCTATAGCAGTAAAATAAAAAATTCGGTATAATCTAACGTTTAAAAAAGATATTTTTTTCCAAAAGTGTTTTGTTAGTGGAAAATTTTTACCTGTACAATTACGTTGGGATTTAGTGCTGCATTTATCAGTCTGCTGACCTGCTGAGGCACTTGAGTGTCCTGCCATACGGTATGGCCTATGAGGCTGTCGTTAGCTCCCCAATTATTTCGTACCTTGGCATTTTGTTGCCCTACCGCACAATTTTGGCTTACCACAGCCCGCACCACTTCCACTATGGAATACAACAGGATGTCGGACACCGCTAAATAGGGTAGACACACTGTAAAGTTATGTGTCAGCCACATGTCGCATGACTGAGTTGCAGTGACGCCCACCGCCTAGACAGGTCTAGTTTCACAATACATATTTCATTTGACTCGCATTTGGGCTACCGGATGAATTTTACAAAAATAACTTGATATAAATGTATACACTCCCCTTTTGTCGCGTCTGCGTATACGAATAATCACCGTTTTTTCCATGCACATCTCTCCAAAAACACCTTAATGCACTGGATTTGCCTCATTTGAATGCGAATTATAAAAAGTCTTCTTATGTACGTTAGCTTTTTACCTTGTCTATAGTACTTCTTGCTAGATTTTCATTATTTTTGTGTCAAAAAATTCATTTTGTTTATAATTTTGAAATTCCGCTTTGCACTACCAATTAGAAATTCATGAATTTTTGGACAATTTACCTGAATAACTCCTTCGCACTTTGTGTTTAAGCGGGGTCATGGTGCACTTTTCGGATTTCTTCCAGCGGGAGTAGTTTCGTGTTTGGGTCTACCATCGTTCAGTAGATAGTTTATTCGTAATTTGAATTATGACAAATAAAGCTAAATTTGAGCACGATGAACTAGGCGACATTGAGGTTTTATGCGATTTACATCATATTTACTTGAAACCAATTTGTAAAGTACATTTAACTGTTCAAATTTCTGGTTTAAGTTGTATTGGGGCACAGGGCAGGTGCTTATCTACATGGGAGGTTTCAGAAAAGCTGCGGCAGCTTTGTCCGTCTCTTCTTTCACCGCCTATTCAGATGAAAGTGACGGGTGCAACTGTTGACTTCGTCCGTTTTGTTGTTGAGCTCAACTCGAGAGTTGACGTCAGAAGAGTTATTAAAGCTGCTGATAGTCAGGTATTGTTACTTTGTTGCAAAAATACAAAGGCATTACACGATGACTTCCTCTTTGCTTTTACCCCAATATCTTGGTAGCGGATAAAACTTAGTGGATTCCCCCAAACTTTGCGAGTTCGCGCCGGAGATGCGCCAATCGATTGTCCCCGCAAACACGATTGGGAGGCTTTTTTCCGAGATGCAAAGGATATGAACGAGTTGGTGCCAGGTGAACGCCCTGATACCGTCGTCATTTCCAAACTGCCGGTCCGTTGGTTCGCTCGTTCTAGCAGCACTACTAAATTTCAACCAGATCCCGAAATTGTCGAGGAAGTTTTTAAGGTAATTAACCTTGAAGTGACTTTCGTTTTTCTCAATGGCCCTATTAATGGGAGTATTCTCCAGATATATGGCAAGATCCGACGTATCGATATCCCAATGCTGGATCCGTGTCAGAACCCACAGCTTTTGACAAAAATGGGTCTTTCAGTGGACCATGCCAGAACTTTCCTGTCCGACTTCGGTTACACGCTTTCTGCTGAGCCGGATGCTGCTATTTCGTCATCCTCCTCTATCTACGGTCACGACGGTTTTGGAAAAATGGCTCCTTCAACAATCAAACCGTTATTTTTTGATGAAAAACCCCTCACCTCTGTTGACTCCGCCTCCCCACTAACCTTCACGGTTTTTATTCAATACACCGACTATTCGGGTTTTGCAGCGGCCATGGAGGCTCTAAGGGGTAAGAAACTGATATACGCGCCTAATGACAAGAATAACGCGGATTCACCGAAGTTCTTTTCTGCCGAAATAAAGGTGAGCCTCCTTTTAACAGCTGTCTCCTATTTCAAGTGTTCTTAGTGTCCGCATTATTTTGTGGTTCCCTTTAGTATGTTCGTTCTCTGAGGGCATTGTTACTAGAATGTTTTTAAAGGGAGCTCGCTGAAGGAAATAGGATTAACCTTTATTTATGTTGCTTCAGTGAATGCTCTGGAATGCCATAGTTGACGCCTATCCCCTGGGTCGTTTCGTTCACCCTTCTCGTTGATGTGTTCTTTATATGTTCAGTTACCAATGAATCTAACTTTTCGTTTGGTAAAATGGCTCCTTAACAGGCTACGTGTTCGGCTGACTTTAACTAAGACCTACATCCCTCTTTTCTGTTTCTATTCGAAGGCCCGGTTAGTTTATGAGTCTAGACTAATTAGGTTTCCGATGCGAATCCGATCCATAGAGCTGGATTTGCTCACAAGGTGAAGAATTGTTGAGTCTTATGTTGGTACCATTCTCCACTGTTTGACGCATTGATAAGATTGTTCAAATTACTAACGGTTTTTTTACTTACACGAGCTTGACCAATTATGCTTTCCGGTTGCAATGCGAATTCAAGCCCATGAATGTGAGGGGATATGAGTAATTAAGGGTCGGTTTCACCGACGTAACCGTAGTGACCACTCGATTTGTAGTCTGTACTTTTATTTTTTAATCGTGAGACCTTTTGGGTACTTGATGCATATGGGCAACAGCAGTTTGTCATTTTCACTACTTTGCATTGGCTAGTTTGTTCTGCATGCTGACCCTCACCAAGGCATGCGTTTCTAGATGCCTCCATTTGAAGATCTAGTCACCTTGTCTAGCCATACCTGTGAATCCAGATCACAAGAAGCTCTGCTTATGTTCGTACGTTAGCAGAGGTCGCTACATTGGTGGTGTAGACTGTTTCGACCAAGTGCTTGGCCCATTAATGAAATCGAGCTAGTTACTCGTCCCGAAGTTATGCTATCAGTTGCCCATTATGCCATTAATTTGGTTTTATGAATGGGATCAGTCTTCGGTTAACAGATTGAGCACCATCCACTAAGAAGAACGCAATAACCACTTGAATTTTTCTGGTACCGTTGTTCGAAAATTTTGACGCTTCGTGAGTTTCCAGTGTGAATATACGGTAGCAAATCGTCACTGAACTCACATTTTTTAATTGATTAAGTACTTAGCTAGTGGATGAAATATCAGGATCGTAGCATTGTCATGCATCTTCAAGAGCTACTTTTAATGGGTGATCTAGTTATCTAACAAAATAATATAGCTTCGATAACTTCGATATAAAGTTGTCACAAGCGGCGCTGAATATGTTTAAGTGATCGCAGGAGTGACTATATAAATTTATCCTTCGTCAATATTGTTTAATTTCATGTGTGAGGCAAATTATGTTGTCGTTTCCCACTTGTTAGGTGAATGTGGGTTTATGATGATGAATGTTATAACTCTTCTAGCCTTGTTACCAGTTAGCTCTTTTAAAAATTGGCCAATGAGGTTCAAAAATCATGTAGCGATTTTTTATGGGTACCGACGCCTGAAAATAGTAATATTTTTGCCATGATCATGTGTTAGCACCTCGCCAATTGTCTTCAGGCTTATTGATTGATTTATAATTGGAGGCGGTGAGTTGGTGGTGTTTTTGTGAGTAACTGGTCTGATTTTCACAAATAAAATCACTTTCATTGAACAATTTTCAAGTTTGTTCCTGCCAGCTCCCGTTTTATTATTAGCTACGTAGTTACTTAGGCTGCTAGGTGACAGGATTTTAATTTTCCTGCCCTCCCGTAATCTAACGAAACTGCACTTCTCTATGGTCTATTCCTGACCGAAGAGCTGGCCATCTTACCTAGTCCGACTTACCGATTAAAATCAAAAAGAGCGTTAGGACCCTTCAAATCGGTTACTTCGTTTCACGAATTTGAGGTTATGGTGTAGTTTATCAGGTCTGAATGCAAGGGACCACACTGATCCCTGAGTCACTGGAGATTAGAGGTACTAGTACCGCATGCTCGATGCGTTCTGCTAGGTAATTAATGGTTTCTCGTTAATAGTTGGAAGTGTTGTCGTTACTCTGTTGTTGCCCCACTGTTGGACACTTTGTCCTAATACTGATACTGGTTGCATAATTAATAGTTTTTCGTTGGTTAAGTAGTGATCAGAGGCCCAGAGGTTGGGCCGTTTTCGATCCACCACAGATCGATGCACTAATACTTTGTCACTGATTTCGCAGTTTTTAATTAGAAGTAATTTTGTGACTCCGCCGCAGGTAAACTTTGATCGAAGCAAACATCTCTCTGACCTCTCTGTGCGCCGACGAAAAGCAGCGCGCATTCAGCTGGAGGCTGCAGCTATAGCGGCTGAGGAGGAGGCGCGTCGTTTGAGGGCCGAGCGTGAGGCTCGGACGAGGGAGCTGGCGGCGCAGGCGGAGGCTGAGGCACAACTGGCCGCCAAACGTGCTGAGGAGAAGAAAAGGGAAGAAACAAGGAAAGAGGAATTGCTGCGTGCTCTGGCCAAACGTATCAAGAGGGAGCGGGCGAAACGTGCCAGGGTTGAAGCGGCCGACAAAGTGACTGAACGCGAGAAGAAACGACATAAGGGGAGTCTTTACTTGTCGCTTGGCGTTTTGACCTGCTTCCTCATAGATTGAGATTTTAACGCTACGTTATGAATGTACTTTTAATGGTAATCTCGAGTTTTTATTTGGAGAGTGGAGTGCTTTTCTGTTTAATACGACACAACACCTTTTTTTCAGAAATGCATCTTTTGGAATTTTGTCATTAAGAACTTGAGGTTTCTAAGCCCCCTTGACGTATTGTTTTTGGAGAGTTATGTTAACAAATCCTAAAGACATTTCATTTGGTTATCCACGCCAAGGTTGCATATCGTTATTATAACACACGCAGACAATTTTTATTTTCGGATTGAACTTGACATAGTATTGTGGATGCGAATCGTGTGAGTTGCCTCTTTCATGTACATCTTTGCTGTAAACTAGAATGCCGGGTAGTTTTTGGCAAATTTATGGATGTCTATTTTAGGCTTCGCATATTTTTGTATTTGATTATTACGCTACTGGATTGAGGAGGAAACTTATGGTTTTAGTCGCTTCTTTTTTGGCTACAGAAGCATCATCGTGAAAGGGAGAAAGCGATTTCCAAAGACACCAAGGATGGCCTTCCAGTTTCTACATCCAGCATTGCTATTCAGACTTCTCCCGAACGAAGCCATTCCTCTGGGAAACATGCAAGTGAAATGCTTTTTTGAGGAGGCATTGATGAACATTTAGAGTAGTTTAATCAAAATTCCATTTATGGCGCGATTGCATTTAGTCTTCTTGACCTGACGGACACAAACCTTCAATAATAGATTTCTCTACCGCATGACATTTCAGCAATCGCGAACAAAGTTGATTTCTGAGATGCGGGCCAGGTCCCCAGTGGAGGCTACCGCGGAGCGAATGCGTGAGAAACTGCTGCAAAAGCGGGAGCTGCAGCTGCGGGCGCGACTGCTTTCGGCAAGTTGTGAATTTTATGTCTGTCTGCAACCGGAATGTGAGGATACTAACTTCTACCTTCTATTTCCTCTTTAGCGTCTGCACGAATGATTCCAAGTGGCTGAGTGTTTGTACATTGGAGGAAATTTTTACTTATCTTTATGTAAAACAATATCTTATATGTGTGCACGATTATTCACAAAAAATACAAATATTTTAAGGCAATTTAGTATTAAAACGCTTAAAAGAAGGAACTTTTGAGTTGCAATTCTTGCCAGCCTTTTGAAACACCCCATAATAGGTATTGCAACTCTGCAGTTATTTGATATAAAGTATTTTTTTTAATGAGGACGGCCATTGCCATAATTCCAAGGGCTGATATGAAGCTTCCGACTACCAATAACTGGCTGGGTTCGAAATATTATGGGCTTAGCTCGCATCAGTGGTGAAACGGCAATGTTCCATCAGATAATGTCTTATTTCATTGGCAGCAGCTCCGGGAGATTTACCCACTACTGTTTGGAGCCTGCATAGACTGTGTGAAAGAAAACCTACTTTGCCTAGCTGTGGTGTGATTGGGCGATAATTTTTGTGCATGCGGGTCTTCCACGATTCATGCCACACGTGCTAATGGCCCATCAGGCCTTCTGCATGGTTGCAAGTTACTTATATAGGCACGAGCATTATAATACATATGGGGATAGCTAACTCCGTTAGGCAGCCCACTACCAGAGAGCAGTCATATTTCTGTCATACTGATGGTATGCAAAAGTTTTATGGGAGAGGACAGCAGGGAGTTTTTGGTAATCGCATGCTGTTTGCAGTGGTCAGTAATTGAGGAAAATTTGGTAGTGACTGCATTTTTTCAAAAACTGTAGGGAGCATTTGCGTAGTGATTGTGATGTGGGGACTTGGCAAGAAACGGAGCGCGGCTTTGGGCTGTTGGTCAGCATTAAAATGGTGAAACAGCGACTTCGAGATTCTTGCATTGAATGCTGTGACCCATGGGTGGAGAGGCATAAGAATTAATGAGTAACTACTTCTCTGTCGTACTCACAGGGAGTGCTGTGGACCTTGACCTTAATTGCAGTACCAGCTTTGGAGTATTGGTCACCATCTTGGATGCAGGGACCGAGCTTTAACGTCGATGGTTTGCGGTGACACCAGATTAGCAGGATGAAAATCACTCGTACCAAGTTCGAACTGTAGGCAGAAAAAAGAATTCAAGGGTTCACCGAGCTGGGATCAATGTTTTTTTGAAGGGAAACGTTCGAGTGAGAGGGAGTTATTTAAGAAAAAATCTATTAATCAACTCGGATACGAAGAACTTGTAAAAGTAAAGTTCTGTTTTAGGCAAAAACAGAATCGGTGCCGCCGTTTGCTGTTTTGTTTGCATTACTATCAATGTCCGCATTGGATGCGCGTTTTGTACATAACATGCGGGTTCAGGTAAAAAAAGTGCTTCACAC
>NW_020170405.1:23120-24666 GCF_000524195.1 Echinococcus granulosus | reverse complement strand
ATATGTGATACCCGGGCAGACGACATTGACAAAGTATTAGGTCCATTCGTTAACAGTCAAGCGTTTTCATGAGGTGCATTAAAAATATCCACTTCAGCAGAGGCAAAAAGTGCAGGCACCAGATCGAAACAGCGGCGCGAAGTGATCCTACCGGTGACAGGTGGGAGGCAAATTGAATGAATGAATGAATGAATGAATGAATGGAGGGAGGGAGGGAGGGAGAGAGGGAGGTAGGGAGGGAGGGAGGAAGAAGGGAGGCATGTCAGTCACCCACCTTCAGGTATCACCATGCCAAAACAGTTGTCCACACAAACTCAACAGCATTGGCAGACAACATTACACAAAATAAGTGATGACAGTCAATGAAAGTGACAGAAAAGGTGTTTGGTTGCTGAAGAGGTGCGGATTCATGACAAGTTGCAAGGCGATTTACGGAGCATGGCGCCAGATGATGCTTCGAACATGGAAAGCACATTTGCAAAAAAATGCAATGCAGGAGGGGAGAATCGTAGTGAAGCCAACGACAAGGGCATACTGTGTTCATAGGTGAATGCCTTGTCGAGCCTCTTGGCTCCACTGAAAGGCATTAATGGACCGTTTTTAACTGTCCAGCGACAACAGCGTCTTCAGGCTGCTTGGTTGGGCTGAGGCTCGAAACCTCAACTGGTGATTACAACCGACCGATGGCATGTGATAATGACCGCCTCATTTGCATGACACAGAAGAGTTTCAGGAGATGAGTGTTTGTTGTGCTCGCATGGATTTTTGGATCAAGTGAAACTGGACTGTGACATGCTCTCAGAGTTCTAAATAGCATGCCACGAAGAAATATACAGAATGTTGAAATGCACCAAGCACAGACATCTACTTTTGACAAATGAAATTACACATTTGCGTTCTGCAAACTGATCTACAGCACAATTAACCACAGTAAAGCACGAATAGACCCTTCGTGATTCTACATTATCATTCCTGCATCCTACATCCAGCGTCTCGCGTTATTCCACTAAATTGATGCTACAACAATCGTGGTCAGACCCAGAGACAAAATCACCGACCTGGACGCATTCCGTTAGAAGAAGGAGGAATCGTAGAACTCATCGTGCCACTTTCACATTCCACTTAATGCATCGGTTGACAGTGACCCCCCAGTTCTGACCCACTTCCACCACACGGTATGATGTTTTCCTGTGTCCACTACTTGTTTCAAGGAAACTTCACATGACTGATCCTCAAGCGCGTTTTGAGGAGTGAAATATGTCGACGAAAAACGGGTGAATGAAGACGCAATACGTGTTAGCACGTAAGTATGGCATTCGATGAGTGCGGCAACATCTCACAAGAAGGTGATCCACTCGTCCATGGGTTGATCAAACGACGCAGACTGAGGTCTTGTTTGATTCCGCTAGTGCATCTCGGTATTGGAGTGTGGTTACGCGTGACATTGGTTTGATCTCAATGGCGACCATGACTGCTTGATACGGTAGCCCAGAAGTTTGCATGGAATGGAAATCCTTTGTAAAAAAACATATTAAAACGCTCTGGC
>NW_020170405.1:10849-23020 GCF_000524195.1 Echinococcus granulosus | reverse complement strand
AAAAAGATGTTTGTTAAAAACTTTAAATCAAGGAATCCAATCCCAAACTCTCACTGTCCAGATATATAACCGTCAGATGGCGTTTTAGTGTGCAGGCAATCTTGCGCACTATAACCGCGAGCTGTACCCGACCGTACCAGAGAGGGCATTGAAGTGCTGCGGAAGTTAAACGTACAGTGATCTCCCCTTGACTACTTGCAATTTCGTTTCGGTTGCGTCACGTTTGCCACTTTTACTTGCTTCAGTGGAGACCTCTTCAATAAAAAAAGCCCCTAAGCCACGGGGATCACGCAATAGCATAAAAAAACATAAAGTAAATTACCTATTATTTTTTATTGAAATAGAAGTATTTTGAGTCACCCGGAAATCGATTACTGCGCTGTTGGCGTAGAAATATGCTCATGCCATTCATGCTAGTGACCTTCTGATCCTTGTACAGTTTTCAGCTTCTTGAGGAATAAATTAGGCCCTAAATTGGTAGTGGTGTTGACAAATCCACGCCGAATGGAAAGCCAAACGGAAGTTTTGTCTTTATTCATAGCAAGCCAATCAAAGCCACGTCAAGCCCCAGTAATCACCACATTTTCAAATTCTGCAAATTGACTAGTAATGAAGTGAGACTCGATCAGTCTGAGTAGACTTTATGCGATACAGAGTTGAAAAGGATGACCTCTCATTACGATAGGTGAATACAATTTCTGTTATACCCACGTAAATACTGCTAAAGAAAGCGATGCATGCGAAGTGTTTGCCCTAGAATATCGTCTAGCGCTTAGCACTGCTTCCCAAAAGACCTTCACCGAAGAAGTCTACCCAGCTGATAAGGTGATATTAAAGGACCCGTATCAATTCACCCTTCAATAAACTAGACTTTAGTCGTAAGAAATAATTACCAAGGCAGCTTGAGTGCCAGTGTATTAACGCATTTCGCCCAAACATGTCGAAGAGGCGCATAATAAAACCACGTTTACATATCACCATTCCAATGTGAGGGTAGTGATCTAATCCTAAAGGGCTACAAAAGAATTCCGAAATTTTGTAGGCGATAGAAGAGAACTGGAGCGAATGCCACTGGCAAACGATAACTCGCACCAGGAACGGCGCCCGAGCCCGACAGAGACATCGACACCACCACGGGCACGGGTGACCAGGATCAGGCAGAAAGGCACCCCCACCCGTCCCATCCCTCCGCCTCCAACACCCAAAGCTCACCACCGCAAGACCATTCAAAATCACCTACGCCAAGCTAAACTCAAGTAATTCACTCTACACAAAACTTCAAGATACTCTAGCAATTTTCGTGTCTTTCTACTAGAAATTTAGCACTTAGCACAGAGCTCCAATGAAAACATAAACCTTAATTTGTATAAACTCGTTCGAATAAAACCGTTGGTATAAAGGATCGTCGGAGATAGTCTGTATAAGTGTGTGCAAGTGGTGTGTTTACGAATAATGATAGCGATGCCCCATCAGCACAGCAAGAGGCTTTGAAAAGGGCTGCCAATTAGAAGAGGAAGGGAAAGAAAGGGGAAGCAACAGCACTTTACACAAACGAGGTGGAGATGGTAATGTCTCACCCTCGATGAAGAGAAAGAAAAGGAATTGCATGTCCTGATAAAAAGCACATTTACACAGATATATTTACAAAAAAGGTCCAAATCTAGAGGTCGTTCAAATTAGGACGACGACGATCCAGTAGATTTAGCCACTTTTGGCTCCTCGGTGGCACTCGAAGTAGCAGGCGGTGACTTTGCACCCGTCGAGCCTAGATTAGACTCCTCCTCATCACTCTCCTCGTCAGAGTAGTCGACAAGACCGACCATAGGGCTCTTGGCGATATCAGCGGACTCATCAACGATTTCACCCTAATGAAGAGATCACATTTGTGGGAAAGTGGGCCTTATCTAACTCAGAACTAGCAACAAATTAGCGCTATTCTCAATACTTACCTCCTTCCTAGTTTTCTCGGGGATAGTTCCTGAAGCATCAGCAGAACTACTGTTGTTATTATTGCTATCCCCATGTTCCTCAACCAATGGCCTCTTGGAATGTTTGACAGATAGGGCTTCTTCGTCGCCATCACCGCTTTCGTCTCCACCACTGCTACCATCACCCGAAGAGGCAGCTGCATCGTCATCCTCACCGCGTCCGAAGAGTCGTTTGAGTGCACTTCGCGACGGCGATGAAACGTTAGCGTCATTTTCGTTTTCCGTGTTGCTGAGGACACCCAGATGAGTGGACCTGATGTGAATAGAGATCGCAGGGTACGAAGTGTGTCCAATGCGACGATTTATGAGGGGCCCCGGGGAGGAGTCAGAGGTGGACGACGAGGACGGTATCAAAAGGGTGAAGGGGGGGGTTGTCGTTGCCGCAGTGGTGCTTTGCACGGGCGAGTGGTGGAGCGCCTTGGGTGAACCACTGGGAGAAGATGGCGCAGGGGGGCTGCTGGATGTGGTAAAAAAACGAGACGGTATGCTCTCCAGGGTCATTGAGGATTGTCCATGAGGCTGAGTTTGAGTTGATATTTCGGTTTCATCTTCGTCTTCGTCGTCCTGATTAAACCACTGCTCTTCATCATCAAAAACTGCTGGTCCGCGGACAAATCGTGAATTAACCGTGGCCCTCAAAGACGGTCTAAAAACCAGTCAAATTTACATGTCTATGGTCCAGAACTCTGAGTTCCAGAGCCTTCAAAGAAAAGCAATTGTTAAGGTGAATGACGTAATGAAGTGAAATTGAATGAACTAATAATAAAAGTACCACAAAACTTGAGTGCAAGATTCATAACGAAGATTTACATAATTCTTGTCTAATTAATGCAAATACCGATACAAGTGTAACAGCAAACCATTTAAATTGCTTGTTATAACTAAAATTTGAACGATAGTTAATATGCGAAGGTTTAGGAGATTGAAAATTGACTTGGAGAAAGTCAGAGCATTTCCAAGCAGTTGATATTAGAGAGGGGCCATTGGTGACCCAATGTTTAAGGGAGCATGACGCATCTTCAATTAGGAAAGAACTGTTGGGTAACATAATTCCACCAGTCAAGCAGTGACTTACATGCCTGTTGGAACCGTCTGACCGAAGATACTAGATGAATCCGTTCGACCTGGTTTATTATTAGCATCGTAACGTTCTTTAAGTCGTTTGAACGTGTTCACATAGGTGATTTTATTTAGAACATCCCAGTGCTCATTCACAGCATAATTAATAAGCGACGTGATATCCTCCATGTGAATGTACTCAAACAATTCAACGATGGCTGAGTCGATCATGTTATATCGATGTCCATTGGCGGTAAACAGTTCTACCACCGGCTTGAACAAACAGTTTTTGATAAGGTATCGATTGTAGAATTCTTCCTTCAACTGAATCATCTTCCGCAACAACCTTAGAGCACCTAAGAGTCTATTAGTACCAAACCAACTTACTTAGGACCAGAAACTTGTGTGTTGAACGCAGCAAAACCAATACACGCTTTACAAGATCTCGATGAAGGCAATAGTTTTTCATATGGTGGGTATGGGTCTCGATGCAAAAAATCAGCAAGTCCAAGACGTTACTTAATACAAGTGCAGAATGGTAGTTGTCTATCGAGTTGTGCATTACAAAAAGAGCCTACCACAACCAATCGCACCATGAGCGGTGTTGTCGAATAAGGGTTTTGTCAACGTGCCTATGCAACGTTTGTAGAAGAAGCTCAAAAACTCTGACTTCTCACTTCGCTACGAAAGTAAACCAGTTAGTTAAAGAACTGAGAAATACCAAATGAGATACTCACAACAATAAATGGCAAAAACTAAGACAACGGGCGTGAAATCAACGTACTTACCGCAGATGCATTAGTCATATTATCGGGATCAACCAGAATACGCAGCATGTATCCAAGTTGGTAGGCATCACCAAGTTCTGGATCGAAGTCTTCTAAGAGCTGCGTAATCATCAAATTTATCAAAATGTTCTCGTCACGATGTTGCCTGGCACCCTCCTTACACACGTGCTCACGTACTATTGACGGCTGATTTTCAACAAAGGCCTGAAGAATCACCAGAGCAGCTGATTTGACGTCATGATCGTTGTTGGAAAGAAGTACCTCTACCGTGGAAAGAGCGCCATGAGCGGACAAGGTGGCCAGAAATGCCTCCTTCTGATCAGTCTGTACAGAGAGATTGCAAAACTCCTTCACGAAGAGAGCCAACTCGCGTCGGTGTGAGTCAGAAGTTTCGGGAGACTTAAGACATGTGAACAGCCTTAGCATGATCTCACGGTCTTCTTGCAAAGCACTCAGAATCTCCATCTTATTTGACGAAATGAACGACTTTAAATCAGACATGGACTGTTCATCGACGAGGCTTGGAGGTGGCAAACAACAATCCTGAATATACTGTACTCGGTAGGTTTGGTGAATTTTATTTATTAGCTTCGAGTTGTGAAGTGGCAACGCCTCTCTGAAATTTGCCTGATTTCTCAAGAAATCACGATGTCGTGTTCGGCCTCCCGGATTGTACTCCAAAATACCAATGACGTCCAATATAACGTCGTCAGAAAAAAGAGTCTCATAAAGAACCTGTTTGTTGAATAGGATAAGCTGTCTGAAGATATCGTACAAAAAATGCAATGAATTCAGGTCTTCCAGGTCCTCAGCTTTGTGAAAAAGATCAAGCAACTGTCTGACATAATTACTACGATCAACCGCTGCAACAATGCGCTCACGCTTTTGAATGAGGTTCAAATGCGTACTAAATACCTCAGCGATCTCTTCTAGCCGTGAAAGTTCACAAGGGGGAAGTTCAAACGTTTGAAGAGCTTGATTAGTGACTAATGAGTAGGCCTCGACATCATCAGTGTCGTCAGATTCGTCCACGACGTCTTGCGTAATTTCAACCGAAGGGTCTTTACCCTGCACGGAACAAATTTTTTCCCATATATCATCACACCCAGCCTTTTCTTGGAAAGAAAGAGCAAGATCTACATTTTCTCCTTCAGACCAAACTATAAGTGTCTCCTGCTGCTTTTGATACGCGGTCTCTGGCTGAATCTTTGATTCCAGAAGAGGAGATCCGTCATTTTCCGAAATAACGACAAGACAGATGCAACTCGCATCGTTGTAGAGAGCGGACACATGTCCAGTTCCTTTATCATCCCACTGTCGCTCCTCATTTAGCATATAAAGCTTCACACGCCTGCGCGTAGTAGCTTCCGAAGAAGACATTCCGACAGGAAAAACCAACTGAAATGAGTGCCAGCTTAAAAGTACAAGGATTGGGAAGTGTTTACTAATTAAGCAGTGCAGCAATAGGAGCAATAAGATCCATTACGCAAACCTAAACATCCTACAAGGAAGCAAATGCAAATAATATCTGATGAAAAGTAGACAGAAGAGACTGATCCTAGCAATTGGAGTATCCTCGAAAATGGTGGCAAAAACAAAACCACACAGATAGTCAATTACATCAGAACACTTTCCAGACAATAAAAATGATTGAACACAACCCGAACAAGTACGAACCCGACGCAGTTACAAAGCCAAGTGAGCATCCATTTAGTTTCTGCACTGATTTAAACAAGCCATTAGAAAACTTGGGAAATAAAAACAACCATACTTCTCGAATTGTAGGCGGTTTAGACTTAAACGTTTAAAGTAAAATCAACGTTCACAGTCTGGGATTATTTTGATTTAAAATCAAGCAGCTATATTCCTAGCGGCGTACGACTTGAGCATACTTAAGATAAATGAACCTTTAACAGGCGGAAATTAAGAGCCTGAAGTAAAAGAAGGGCATAGCACAAGGCAAAATACAAAATAGTGGTGTACAAAGGGGTTAATGTGTTACCGGCATACCCCAGTAGCCGTGTCATCCAGTATTACATAGCCTTACTCTCATAAGCGCCACCCACGAATTTCCCATAAATAAATACCTTGCGTCTGCCTTCACAACGTAGTTGATGCCGTACGAAAAACCCTTATGTACTAGTACTACCAGCTACTAGATTTATGAGCAGCAGAGTACATATCTGACCACAATATAACTGATTTTTCACTATTACTGGATTTAAAGGTTTGCAATGTTTTCGAACTCTGTTTGGGAAGGGCGACGTGCTGGCTATCATGCATGTCCATCACGAGTCTTGAACAATGGCCTGTGAGTAAAGCTGTTTAACGAAGGTCATGGTTTAAAATAATTATGCTGGAATTAGTGTAGGATGAAGCTGGTAGGTCTCCTCTCCCATGTTCCTCGTACTATTGAAACAACTGGGTTGGTTTGATTTTAACATATTTATTGGGACAAGGGAATGTGTGGAACTGGTACAGAGTTCAGGGGGGTGTTGTTTGTAAGCTCTCTCGGGCTTGCAGGACGTGGACTCCTCTGTTACGTAGTCCAATTTGTATCCCCACATCCTAGCTGAGAGGCCCATTAAAACAATGTAAGTATTAAACCATATTAGGCATTTGTTTACAATTGCTACTTTTTAACTCTACTGCTGTCCGGCTACACCCGTCTGGGTTATAGTTAGGCGGTAGAAAGGCGAAGAAGGAGTCGTATTTTGCTTTTTGGCATCTTTATTTAGGTGCTGTAGACAACTCTGTGGAGAACTTTTCAAAAAGTTGCTACAGGTTCGGCTTTAGGTGTTAATAACATTCCTGAAGAACATAAAACTGGTGCAGTTGCTGAAGATAGACGTCGCATTTGGCCTTCCTTCTAAGGGCCCTTACTGTTCCTTGAATCTACAGAATATACCCTTCTTCCGTCACGTTAGGATTTAGCATTCGGTAATTGAAATGGCAATTGTTGTTCTCTAGAACCAGACCCACTTTCCGCTGTTATTATCATGGCATTTTGAGTCTACCATGAAGTCGAGAGAAGATATAATATTTAATTTGAATATGTATTGCTGACGTAGATATAGGCTGAGGAATGCCGGCATAACCCAGAGGCCGTTTTACCCAGCAGAAATGGCTTCGTGGAGTATTTATCACCCTAATAACCGAAATTTTCCCCTTAAAGGTCCATTCAATTATTACGTAGTGTATTTTAGGAACAGTTTTTGAATTGGCTAAATGGAGAATATACCTGTAATATGTTGGTTGCTTAACAATCGGCTTTATGAAGCCACTTTGCCTTAACCATCGTGTTATAGCACCTTGACACTTTCCTGAAGACGAAAGAAGACACAATACTGGGACGGAATAAGTACATTCAACACAGAGAAGGTGTTTGGGCTGTTGGCATGGCCCGAAAGCAAGCCCACCCGTCGGGGTACAAGAAAGCGAATTCAAAAGTCCAAAAGTGGTGCCTCACCAACGCCGATGGTTAAGCCATTATCATATTACATGGCTGTCCCAATACCTTCTGTATGTCAAATATATATTCTGCCTGAGTGTTATGCCCTATTTCGTCTTCAGGGTAGCTTCGAGGCAATCGAAGGCCTGGCATCTTTTTGCATCATTACCGTCAAGTAATCGACGTAGCGCATTTCATTGTGCTTGTTTTTTAGGATCAGATAATTAATTTTTATTTTGTTTCGTATGAGCATGGTGTAATCCCCATACCTTGTTATAGAAATGGGTTGGTATTTTATGCTCTTTTCCAATCGTAGCAAACGTATTTCTTCTTGTTCTTTTTTAAGTCTAGAATGTGTGTGAAATTACGTGAAATCAAAAAATGTCCGTTGTGTTATCTGGATGAACATCTTTCGCTTGCCTTTACCATTTCATTGGTCAGAAAGTGCTGCACTGTTAAATTTTGTATGCGCTTTAACTGTCGACCTGCTGGAGTGATGTTGCCAACTTCTATGTCAAAGGGCAGTTCGCATACAACAATTAACCTTGCGTTTGTTGAACCCTCGCCATCTAGCGGATCTGATACATGTTTGTATTTGTCTTAAGTCATACTATTTGCAATTCAGACACGTCGTCACTTACGGGCAACATAGAGGGTTTCGCGAGTTCATCCGATGGTACAGTACAAAGTCTGTTAAGGAGACGGGGATTCGGTTGGATGCTAGAAGTTGAAACAGAGGATGGTGACTTTGATAAACCTCTCTTGTAAGACTCTCCAACTCCTCTACACGAATAAGCTGTGCGGTATAAATTTTAGTCTTGCTATGTATACTTGCAGGGAGGAACTAGACGTTGACCTCAAAACAATTGGAAAAAAGATGAAGGCAGTTATTCTTCCTTGTGTTCGTTCTGGACTTGATCCGGCGTCAATTCGTGAGAACCCCGATTTCTGGGGACCCTTAACTGTAGTTATGCTCTTCTCTCTTGTTTCATTGGTTGGGCAATTGAGGGTCGTCGCTTGGATTCTTACAATCTGGCTAGCTGGTTCTTTTATCGTCTATTTCATTGCACGATCGTTGGGAGGCGAAGTCGCCTATGCTCAGTGCCTTGGCGTAATCGGTTACTGCCTCCTTCCACTTCTCTTAATGTGCGCTATCGGCGCTCTTTGCAATTTGGGAGGCTTTCGGAAGTTTGGGATTCTTATTGCTGTGTGTCAGATCTTCTATCGTTTCTACCTTATCTATATTCTCAACTGATCTCATGATTTCGGGCCTTGAAATTTCATATTTACTCTTACAAAGTTGGTTACTTCCGCCAAAGGATGCATCACGTATTTATTTTTATAGACTCATTTGCTATTTTGTACTAGTTCAAGGTTCTGACAATCAACAAATTAGCAGACTGTTTTTCACTATCGTTTACCTTGCAGTGATGTGTTCAGCGCTATAACTACATTGTGCAGCTGAGCTACTTCACCCGTCCCATTAAGCAAAAGACAGTTTTCTTGCATTCAGTGTTTTTATTATTATCAATTACCAATCTTTTATTTTTGCAGTTTATTGGCACTCTGTGGTCTGCCTACAGTGCGGGCAAATTGCTCTCCATGGAGAATCTCCAGCAGCGCTGTAGTCTAGTCGTTTACCCTATCGGTTTACTTTACATCTACTTTTTATCTCTTTACACTGGCGCCTAATATTTCCGCTTTCCTCTGCGCCCTAACCATTATGAAGTCCGTCGGCCCTCAACTCTTAAACCCTTGCACCGAGTTTGCGAAGCCCAAGTGTCTTTCTTTTTTGCGCAAGCATGTTGACTTTGACTCCCAATGTTCTCATTACAAATATGATGTTTAGTGCTTTTCTCTTTTTCCAGTACTTGTTTGTGTCCTGTTAGATTTTGTCCCCTCTGATCACGCTCAAGATTACGAAACCGGGTGCTTTCGTCTCTCTATCCAAACAGTCTTAGAAACTTCACAAAGTTGGTACAAACTTAGAAGCAGTAATAGCTGTAAATTACAGAGTTTGCAAATGTGAGCCTGGTTACCTCTCCACTGTAAGTCACTGCATGTGAAGATGCGGTAACCGTTCGCAATCACAAAGCACCTCACAGACAGGTGAAAGCTGCAAAGAATACCTGAGGTTAGACATCATGATATTGTTCGGGTAGTAATGTGCGAGTGTGGTTAGTTTCCTGAGACTGATTACTTTCTCTTGCCTAATGCAATTTTGCCCGTTTTGATAGTCGGCAGCAATGGAAGATAAGCCGATTGGCCTTGATACCATGGTAGAGTTGTTCCTTACGTGGTTGTTGGACTACAAACCCTATGTTTTGAAGTAACTGCAATATCTTCATTGGACCAGTAATAAACTTTCTAGTATCTGCTCCCTTGATGACATTGCGTTCATGTTTTGCGAGGAGAGGGGTCTCAAATTGACGAAGGGATTGATGACCCAGTTCCACATTTCTACCTTCCGGTTCATCGACAGAATAGATCGGGTTAAGGTTTGTTGTCCTTTTACCTATCTTTGATTCTTGCCTATAGGGAGTTTCGCAAGCCGGGGCCCTATCAACCGCCAAACATGAGGTAAGACACTTCTTAAATAGTGTCAATGCATGCGTAATATTTCTGTTAGACTCCAACACACAACGGTGTCCACATTCGGCAGCGCTGCCACTCAGTCGAGGCATTGACACCTACCGGTGATACAGAATGGGTAAATGATAAAGCAGCGTCAATGATTTGATGCGTTAGGTTGACGTAACTCCGTCGGATAATATGGTGAATGAGAATCCTTCCCTTTCACCCCCATTAATTACAACACCGATCTCGAATTCACGACGAAAGATAGTTGAAATACAGGATCCACTTTTCAATGATCTATTCCCCACGAGACCCGATGCATTAAATTAAACCTCAGGTTTGCTATTTCTTCTGTAGTCCAGCATTGTATTTTTTGTGAAGTCATTTAGCATTGCGTGCTTTTTAGATCGCGAAAAAGTATGGAATTCTTCCCTCTTACTGGATTGATGAGCTGTAAGATTATGTGTATTTTTAAGAAATAAATATGCCTTTAAACCTTACTTTTCCATTACTAATGAATCCCTTTAGTTGAAGGGGTACCGAATCCACTCCTTTTGGTGTTGTTCCAGTATCACCAAGATTGTTGCATTTGGGGTTTTGTAGGAGGTGCACGTAGGTCCTCCTTGATCCGGGGTTTGATAGCCCCCTCCCCATCAACTAAGTACAGGCATTTACTGCATGTGTTAGGTTACCGTTGCCATGCACCCTGCGCTAGCTTTCAAAGGTCATGCATTCAAATGTTTCAGCATCAAATAAATCTTGTCCCGTTCGAAATCCGACAACAACTGCCTCCTCAAGGAGTAGATATAAGTAAACTACAAATCCCTCATCCGTTTTGCTACCTGTCCACCCATAAGCATAACTGAGAGTCCATCAAAGTGCTTCTAACTTGGGTCATGTATTCCATCACTAGCTGTGGTAAAAAGTATGCTGATAGGATTATAGGGTGGATTTCCTCACAGGAATCCAATACTCTGACGTATCTCCTGTTTCGGCAGGGTTGATAAGTAACAAGCTCGCCAAGGTTTGGCTGTCCGTCCCCGTCTCTCTTTCTAACCTTGCCCTCGCATCAACCACTCTGCTTTACTGCACTTTGATAATGCAATTGAGAGAACATTACCTTTCGCACAGGTTATTTTTAATGTAGAAATGCTCTACTTGCAAGCGGCCGCTTTTAATGGTATGGCGGTCAAAACTTACCGCCAGTCAGTTTGATCGCCAAAAAGTACATCTGACCTAGTTAATGGAATCAAGGTAAGGGTTTCTAGGAGGTGATTCCGTCGATTTAAAGGGTCCAAACTGGCCAAGTTGTTGGTTAGCGCCGAATGGCGATGCAAAGGTCAATTTGAGAGAACCCAGTTAAGTATCATAAGTCAGTAAGGGATAGGTATTTAAATGGCCAGATTTGATCAACCAGCCAAAAATATTAGCAGATTCGAGATGAATTAACTTTATTTCGATAAAATCCAAACATGTCATCAACAAGTATTGTATCTACTTTCCATGAAGTGCCTTTGTAGAGTAACAACAGTTCTAGAATCCATGGGGGGAAACCAAGAGTGCGCCTACGGAAGGTTCATATGCCTTCTCCCCAAAGCGCTCCACTGGATCTCTTTGGTTCTAAAGGGGCTAGGCACCATAGCTGTTATAAACCCACAGAAGGGAGGCTCTACACTAAAAGAACCTTGTCGCAAACCAAAAAATAAAAAGTGCTATAAAGTTTAGTTGTCGGTGTGGATTAATTTCCAAAACCCGAACCCATACTCCTAATTTCGAGTGCATAAAAGCATACTATCTATGCATGTTGAGGGTAGTTCCCTACTTATCTCTTTATTGTCAAATAAATATTAAACCTTATAAAAAATTCCATTCTCCTTTGCCTTTCTTCCCACTTATGTCTTCCTATTGTTGACATGATGACATCTGGCTACCGCAAGTAAACTTGAGCTGATGTGTCGCTCCCAGTGATAATGGGAAGAATGAGGTGAGAGGTGGGTTTATTCTCTGTTTTATGGGCGTGACTTGCTCCACATCATTAGCAATCGCTTTAAATAAAAGCTGCAAAGCACTAGCTCAAGCCAGAAAGACTAATAAATGCATAGGAAGAGGCGCAATTTGAAAGAGTAGGCGTAGATGGCGAAGTCATATGACAGCTTGAGTATTGAAGTCGACCCTTTTATCAGGCAAACCAAATATGGTGGAGATCAGACTTGGCACAAATGCATCAAGTCTACAGGCGCAGTCACGAAAGACGATATGTTCGCTCAAAGAGTCACATACCACCCTTCTGTATGGCCACGTCAGCAGG
>NW_020170405.1:9225-10749 GCF_000524195.1 Echinococcus granulosus | reverse complement strand
AATAAGTTGAGATTTTACTTACTTCTCACTTGCCAGGTAATTTCACTGAGGATATTTATTACAACAAATCTGAAGTACAATTTCAGTTATTTTTAAAGTAACGCAAACGTTTTTTATGCCCGAAGATATTATAGTAGCGTAGATATTGCACCTGAGTTTTATTTGGTAAAAATGCTTAGCGAGATCAAAGTGTTACAGTTATGAGACCGGCAGCGATACTGTGCGTGACTGTGGCCTCCTGTACATCCACTCTCCTCCTCCACCACACTTTAATCCTTATGAAGTGCATCAAACATCGACTCTTAAAAAATTACTTCTAGCTTGTGATTCACAAATATCTTGCTCCCTAACTCAGGTATACAGAATTCAACAATTGCAAATAATGCGTTACCAAATGGCTTCCCCTACAACACAGAGATTTCAAAGTGTTCACTTGGCGTTGGTTTCATACTGAATCAGTCTCTTGTCTTGAAAGCTTCATTAAGGTCATCTGAGACAGGTAACTAGAACGTCATCATTCACATTAGCCTTGCCAAGAGTGCAGCTTGAAGGCAGAGGACCCTGCCAACATGGATTTTAAACACGATTCCCCCCATCGTAGGGAGGGAGAGATGTGACCAGCCTCCACTAAAGGAACGGAGAATGTGTCAACTACTTTTGAATAGGCATGTTTGAGGAAAGGTCAACTTGCTAGCGTCTTTGCAATACTTCTGTGACTGTGTCAGAGTAATGAATGCACTTGCTGCCTAATATTTTTGCCATAAACAGGCTTGTGGCCTCGTAGCAATAAGCGGAGTCAAGTTGATAGTGAGAACCACTTTTCTGAAATTGTGAGATATGAGGAGGCAAAGTTGCCATGTTCTTTTTGACGTCAAACAACTTCATAGACAAAAGAATGTTTGAGTGAACCAATGGTACTGCCAAGGTAACAAACAATCGGATGCAACGAATAAACATAGGTAAATCCTTATCACAGGAAATAAAACTCACAGTTTTACTACCAAGTTACCTGGTTCTTTGAATTCAATTCTACAACCATTAGTTAAAGTCAGATGGAAGTCTTAAATACTTTCCCAGAACTGCACTGTCATACGGGTGCAATCCGAACACAGTATTGCTGCTTTTATCGTGTTAGGCACAAAAGAAATAGGTTAAATCGCCCTCCAACTCAATTCATCTACCTCAAACCCTTGACAAATGTAGGCCTGTAGGAACAACGACAGGAGTCTCAACAGTCTGCCTTTGAAGGAAACAAGCATGCAACATCATATCACATTTCTGGATGACGACACCTTCATGGACTTAAAGCTAGAACGTCCAGCATAGATGTATGCAAATTCACTTAATTGCACTAACTTCCGCTTTTATCCTAGTTAGGTCAAACGATACTTCTCCGTCAATGCCTGATGCAGGGGCTAGAATGCACACCGGTTCCAACTTCCAACCTTTTTAAAGAAAAGGGCAATTACCGTCTGAATGCCCTGCATTCGATAAGCAAGTAGGAATGAGACACAACTGAAGGTG
>NW_020170405.1:6137-9125 GCF_000524195.1 Echinococcus granulosus | reverse complement strand
TTTTGTTGATGGCTCAAGTCGATAGAGTTTGCCAGCAATTTAAGCAAACATCATTTAGTCACTACGAGTTGCTCCAATTAAACATTAATTGCATGTCTTGACAAGTGACATCATTAGCAGACCTCAAGGTCATGTCCACTTCCTTCCAGGCATGCCAGTTTGAATGATGCTTAAGCTCATCAGATATGCGTCGCATGAAATCGCACAAGTGGAAAAATGACCGTCCAAATGTGAGGTAGCGGCAACTTCATCGTATGACAGAATAAAACAATGCCCCGCGAGGCGCATTTACCAGCAGAAAAATGAAAAATTGATCTTCATTTTCAAAAGTAGTCAGTGGATTTCCAAACTGATTTTCTGACACAAATATTGCAGAAATGAGAGAGTGGTACGCGTATGCAAATTCAATCACTTTTTTGTACCTTTTTGTTTTTCTTGATTCCATTCTTCTTCCCCTTCTTGGACATAATTTTGAGGCTGCCTCCCTCCTCTCCTCGTAGTTTCCTCATCTCCACCAAATGCTCCGATGTGTAGGCGCGTGCATTCGGGTTGGGCAGTGCTTCCAGGAATTTATTGCCCAAATGACATACCAAGCAGTGCTCTAAGTCAGTTGCTACACCAACAAAGTCACCGTGGAGACAGGCAGTGCAGATTTTGGTGCCGCAGAAGCGACAGCGCTGCGTCGTGTTGGTCTCTACGCAGTGGCCCCACACGCACATGACCTGTCACGCACACGTGATGTATTGACTTTGTTTTCTTGTTTACCTAGATATTATCTGCAGTTAAATGTGAATTTGACCTTTACCCTCGAACACTGGTATGGAGAACGAAAGTTTTCCCAAAGTCATATTGATGGTAGGCGTTCTGTTCCAGCGTTGCCTTGGGAGGTCGTACATAACAAAGGGAAAAATTTCAAGCAGTGTAAATTATGCTTCTTCTTCACACAGTACCTGCTGTATTTTCAAAGTATATTCTGCCAAATAATGGAAAATAGATTGAGCGTAGAAAACGTTGTCAATGTGGCTGAATAGCCGTAAGACACTGCTTCCATGCACTGACAACGTGTCTTCCGAATCAACCAGTCATTCTGTGCACTAAATGAATTTATTCACAGAAGTGCCCTCTAAAGTAATGTGTTGGAAATGCGGACAATCACCACTACCACAGCCGCAGCCACAACTAACATACAGACGAGTTTCTAGAGTTTAATGTAAGGGCATAACCTCACCTAAGTGTGAGATGCTTGAATGCAGTTGTTGTTGTGAATAGAGGATGAAGCGAATGTGAAAGGATGTGTCGATGCAGTTGTAGCCTTTTCTGTTGCGATATGCTTTAAGCTCTTTTAGGGTTGGTTGAATTATCGCCACCCTCCCAAGCCCACAGACTCAAGCAGAGCAACATTGACACTCCGCGTATAAAGTTCGTCAAAGTAGGTGTTGCTGATCCACACAGCCATGCATGTGCATAACGACGCACAACCCGATGATTGTTTACTCGCGTCTGCTTCGACTGCGCCTAGGCCATGAACGTTGAGGAGATTTTTGCCTCACATCAACACCCTTTCCTTTCTCAGTTGAGTCGTACCCACATCAGATGTGTCTATGTCTTCTTTCTTATCACCGAGATGAATAACACAGAGGTAAATGAGACCACTACGCACACTGAGGATGTCACTTATCTAAAGACAACTGCTAGACCAATTACAAACCAGCTTAATACTTGTAGCAAATGCAAATACCTCCTTCGCATCGGCCCAACTCGGTAAAGACTTATTAAGCTTTCTATATCACCGAAGAGAGAAGAAAGTGGAGCACCGTAGTTTGACAATATGTGATAGTGTTATAAGAAGGGGATGGTGAGATGGTGTTAATTTGTCGTAATACTTGTTATGCTTGATATAGGACAGTCGTAGGTGTCTACGTGCGTCGTTCAAAGTTAGTCTCATGCATTCTCTCAGATGTATCAAGTACACTGGAATATCGTTGGTCGCTGCTTTCGTAGTCGGCAGAAGGATATTGGGAGGCACTCATTTCACGACCTGTGAAATGTATGGACTGTAGTCGTGTACGAGAGAAGGGCACATCCTATAACTAAATCTCGCTTTTCTGGTTGTGCATCCTTGGCGAACGCCCTCTGTAGTCTGATCAAAGTGCGATTCGTTCCATTCAACTGTCTTTAGTCCTGTCGACGCGCAGGTGTCGTGCGTGTCTTTGAGAGCCCGAGTGTATTTCCGGAGTATTATCTTCGCCTTGATACAACCTTGAGTAGTTAAGCGTTTAGGTTAGATCATTGTCTAATCACGAGGGAGTAACAAAAACCAGATAAACACATAAAAACTAGGGCACATTTATACAATGCAAAAAGTAATAAAAGGTACGTATACATCTTCCGAAATGCTGGAAGGGATGTTGGTTACAGGAGAATATGAAGGATGTATTCCTTTAGAGAATGCTTTTCAGGAAGTCATTTTATGACTAAAACTGAGAAAATCTACTAATAAAACAAGTGAAATCCAAATGAGCAAAACAAACTGAATTCTATGGGCTAGGCACGCATTCTTAGGGGAAATTCAGATAAAGCGCTTATGCACACAAGCGTATACGTGAGTTTAAACTGCTTCAAATAATACTTCTTGCAGCTCGCAGTTGTAATTCAACTCGTAAATAATTCTTGCGTACAAGCCTAAAATGGGAAACCTTGGCATTGCCTCTTTGGGTAAACCCGGGTAAATATCCATCTGTAGCACTGCAAATAACTTGCCAAACGCGGATGTCGATACATTGCATTCTAAGTCACAAAGCTCAGGCCACTTCAGTCGGGCTCCTTGCAATTAAATGAGCCCTCGCTCTGCATTTGATTATATGAAGGTGAAAATATTGAGGAAGTAATCATGGTCGAACACAGGGAGCATAGCTAAAGCCGCAACAAAATTACTCTTCAAGGAGACCGGCTATAATTAAGTCAGACATTTATTATCTGATTCTCTCA
>NW_020170405.1:0-6037 GCF_000524195.1 Echinococcus granulosus | reverse complement strand
GTACATCCTGTTTTTTGTTTCCTGCTGCCCTGAACTACCTCATCTTACACAACTCGTTACAACATTTGGCGTATATGCTCACCCAAGCATCCGCATTCAATGTGCTAGCTGTTAGAGAATATAAATGAACGGGCAATTCCTCATTTAAGTCACATCCCAAACTGACCCCTTATAAAATGCACAGCCTGCATTTCGCAGTGCTGTCTGATACTTTGCATACTGCGTAACTTTGCTTTGGAGGGACCTTCGCAACACCCGTGGTGGAAGTGAATAACGATGCATTGTCTGTCAGCTGCATGACAAGCCAGTTGCAGGTGGAATCAAGGCTTCAATCCATCAAGCGCGGTAAATTGCCACTCAATTCGTTGTCCCATCATTTGCCACTTTGCTACAACCAACCCAATGTCGATCAGTCTGGAACGGCAGTGAAGTTGTAGGCAGCACCAAGTGGGTTAGACCACTGTCGATTTCATTTAATGATCTGAAGAGTTCGGTAATCGCATTCATATTATGCTAACCTCATTCATAATACAATTTCACGCTGAGAGGCGGAAGCAAGCCCACTTAGGGGAAAATCCCTCTCACGTTGTGTAGACGAGAAACGATGTACTTTGGTTTCCCAGATAGATATGCTAGAGGACAGCCATTGAATGAAGAACAACTTTGAAACCTTGAAAGGCTGTGAAGTTGCATGGCTATTAAGCGTGAAGACCTGACCTTTCCAGTGGCATTTTGACAAACTGATGTACATGCCCCTAGCCAGCATGATAAAATGGGCATTTGGGGAGACCAGCAACGCCACCCAGAAGACGATGTCCTCCAACGAACTCGTATTCGTCAAGATGCCAACATCGGCGAGAGGCAAATCCATAGGGACCGCTAAGGAAGTATCTCATTATTCTCAACTGCAAGTTGTGTTGAGTATTTCATTACATTCGTCGAGTTGTTGCTGTTATCTTAACTCCTGATGGTACCCTCAACTCGATGGTGTCATTGAGTTTAATATAGGCCAATAATTTATGCCACCGACTGATATGAATCAAGAAATGACATATTTGGTAGCTCAGTAAAGCAATGAAAGCAAATTTCTGGTAGAAATTTGGAAATTTTCTTGAGTAAGTAAGGAATGAATCCCAGATATCTATTGTAAGGAATGCGAAAAAAGCAGTTTCATGGTTTGTGTTGTGTGAGTGCCCCTTTCCAGTAGCACCAGGCAGGATAACATTACCCGTAGTGAAATAGAAATAGGATTGGCACTGATAATCGCGTCACAACGGTTTATTTCCACCGATAATTGTGATGGGAGATTGGAACCTTTAATGACTGCTTAATTTCGCATTACATGCTCTCACACAACGAAAGTTTCAGTCGCTTCAGCAATTGTGGCATCAGTAAAGTGGTCTTCAGTGATCTGTTTCACCCAATCCATCTCATGCGCATTGCTATCCCACGGCCTCTGAATGCCGTCTTCCTTTTATAACGCAAAGGCAGCAGGTACAACTGCACACACCGCAACTATTAAATACATCGCTACCAGCAGCATGAAGCACATATCAATTTTGATGCAAGTGTTGCCAAAATATGCACAGCCCATTAACCGCTTAAGGCATCATGCAGTTAACCAAGTCGTACGGCAGGTTGCGCCTTCATCCTTGCCGACTGAATTTCTCGCAAGCATGAGTACCATATTGTAATTCGGATACCGCACAGTCATGTCGTGCTACAAATCCCGGTGCTGTGACAAAATATGAGGCTTGCAAAGATGCATATGCGAAATTCAATACTACGTCTACAACTACTAAGTGTTTCTTTATCCATCGAACATTCGTAAGTTCATTCCTCTTCCAAAAAGGCGTCATCACATGCCACATCGACGCTAGCAAGAGACTATGACTGACTAATACGGACCCACCTTCTACTTCGATGTTGGCAGTCAAAATAGCAGGCAATGAGACAAATGCAATCAACCTGCTACCACCATCCCCTCCTCACACTCAAGCCATCAATGCTGGCGAAGTCAGCTTTTACACGACCCCACCCAGATGCAAACCAAGAACAACGGTTTGAGTAAAGTGGGAAGCACTATCAAACCATATTCTCAGGGATGAAATAGCAGTGGTTGTTGTTGGGGAAAGCAGCAAACAAGTTGGGAACATCTTCTCTGCCTTATTCACACTTGGAGTAGTTTTGACCCTGACGACAGGAAAAGGCGACACGAGGAGACGACAATAATGAAGGGAGATGAAATGGGGTAAAAATGCGGGAACAGAGAAAAGTGCGTGCAACCTACGGGGATGTGGGGGGGGGATCCCACTCCACCATCATTGCCAACCTGAAAGTACGAAAAGCGTGGTGACAATGATGGTGATGAGAGCAATGACAACAGAGATGCTGTCCATTTACAGCAAGGAAAGTCGTTGCGCAGAGGTCCAAGGATCCAGTGAAGGTGAGAGCTGCCTCATCAGTTCAGGTCGGAAATGCAAAGTTGGTGGGGTGGAATCATTCTCCACCCAGGTCGATGGTGATGGCAGTGAAGGCGTCCCAATCCTAGCAAAAGGTGTGAGTCGTCCTACTGAGAGCAAACAATTTTCCCTAGGTGGAGCTTCGATGGAAGGGTCTAAAAGCGGGTAACACACCGAACAATAATAGCAAAAAGGCACTAAAGGCAGGCATAGCACTTCCTTCAAGCACATTCCAAATTGGCAGCCGCACCTAGAAATCTGACCGTTGCCTAGTAGACGCGTCATGCTTCACAGTTGAATACACTGCAGTAATCCATGAAAGCGAGAACCACATGCACATAAAATAACTCCGTGTTTCTCTCCATGTTGCGAAGTATCAAACAGTGAAAATGGAGAAATCGAGACTTGATGTCCATCGAAGAAGATTTAGAATTTTCGTGCATATAAATTTTAAAAGCTGAAACGAGATGAGGCATTTTCGACTCTCTCCACTTCGTCCACCACATGGGTAAACTGTACATGAACGCAATGAAGTAAACCGAGCAGACAAATATACCTAGCAAAATCCACCCTTTTATCAAGTAGTTATATAACTGGTAGATAAAAAAGGAGAAAGTAATGCTAGAATTAGGCAGTCGTCTTTCACCTAACACGATTGCAAGATTTTCTATTGGGGTCGAGACAAAGTAGATTATGTGTTCGGGAACCGCAGAACAATGTGCTGCTCACCTTGGCAATACGCCGAATGCCTCGAAACACACCCACAAGCCAGAAAAGAAGTCGATCCCGTATTGACTTTCCGTTAAGGCGAGAAGACATTTTATCCCAACACTCAACTCCGCGTAGTCACCTGATAGCGATGCGGCAATTCAACAACGCGACTCACCTCAAGTCAGTGGAGACTTGCGACCCTGATTCAGCCCGTTGGCACTACCGTAGCTGCAGAAATCTTCGACTTCTTAGCGAAAGTTATGGTGCCGCGTGCTTCAGTGAATTCGCATTTCCAACTCCCCCTGTCCACCGCGACGAAGACTTCCATTTGCACTGCTTCGCAATAGGCCCTGTAGCTTCGTCAGCGTCCACTATGGTGACCATCTTCGATATGGCCCGCCTCGAGGGCTCTTGTGAGCCTGATATTAGTCTGGCGTTGGGATAACTTCACAATATCGTTACCGACTGGACGTGTACCACAATGCATTCTAGTAGTCGCACCATCTCCTACCCCAACCTAAATAAAAAGCAATATGCCATCACTCACCGCTTCTGTTGTCGACTACAGAGCTCCACAAATACCAGCACGGCAGGAGACTTACCACAAGAACCATCTGTGTCAAACATCAGAAAACGAGACCCAGTAAAAGCCACTACATGGATAGCCTCCAACTCGTCACATCTTTATAGGCCGATAAAAAACAAAGGCGAGAAGTTCTCCATTCGTGTGCAAAGGGCTGCACTCAATGCATATGCATGTATGTATTCAGAGCAAACTCAATGGTGACTATCGATCACTAAATTGTTAAAAGACGCATGTTGGGGTCAAACAAGTCACACTTCTACCAATTTCACTATGAGCAACATGTAAAAAGCAGTTGTAAAGGCGAAAAGCCATCTTTACACTCGAGCTATTGCAAAGCGTTCCAAATATCTCATCCTCAAAAGTTGTCACAACCATTAAGCACACAAATCTTTGCATTAAAGGTGATGCAAATCTACTCAAGAAAAAGCTGCTAAAAGAAGTTGCTATCATTGGGCAATGCCGTAGAACTATCACAACATCAGGAATAAAGTCTGCGTTAGTACAACGGTCAGCCTGTTGTAGCTGGTTCCTAAGCTCAAAAGGAAGAGCATCAAATTCCACAAGGTAAAATAATGAGCACTCGCTCCAACACCTACCAAAGTGGGAGCGTACGGCTTGCACGCCCACTTGAATATGGCTCAACTGCGTGTGCAAGGAAAAACAAAACATCCAAATTAGGTCAAGTGCAGAAGTAGTGAAAGACGCCAAACAAATAGCAGCAAACTAGCCAAAATTGCAAAACAACCGCATGAATGGGTCGCATTTTATAGTGGAGCTGCTGTGCTAGTGCTTGGCATGTTATTTCAATTGACAAATATTTCCTGTAGCGAAAAATAACATTTTAAAAACTGCATTTGCTTTTTGTCTGAAGTACATTTTTTGCATTTAAGATAGTTACATGCAATAGAGTGATTTACGCTCTTGTTTGAATGCGCCGATAAGCGAAATACCACCTCATGTGCGCCATGGAGGCCGGTGCGGGGCTAAGGTGTGGTGGATTTCGTCATTTCGCTATCGTTACCGTTAGCTTTATTGTTCTCATAAATCGTTTTCTCATATGACTTGTTCATATGTGATGGGCAAGCGGGCGTCAAGTTTCAAGGTAATAGTGGTTTTGCTGCTATTGAATCTAGCTTAGACTGAGCACTGTTGAAGCTTACGATAGTTTTGTGCGCCAAGGCAAATTTACCATCCATTTGGCTGTTACTGCTTGAGATGTCGTCCTCTGGAAGGTAGGACATTGGTGCTTTCGAGCCACTACATGCAGAGCTAGGCCAGGTTCGATTCACCAAGTGTGCCACCCTCTTCGTGCTATGAAGTGAAGTATCGACAAAGCATTGACACGAGAGGCGCGGCGTGTTTGGGTGGAGGCTTGTGGAATGTATATCGCTGCATCAATGTAATGTTTGCAGTCGTCTAATATTGGCAAACTGGTAGTCAAACGTCGGAGAGCTTATCCCCCGGGGAGCCGTTTCAATTTCACCTCGAGAGTTTAAATATGAGAAATATGGGACTCCAGACATCTAGTAATCGTGTATTGCGATTGACGAATTCGTCTGTGTTGAGTGAGGAGAAGAACCGACTTTCACCACTATCTGGGGCTCTGGAGTGTTTGCATCTAACTCACTTTTCTCTGCTTTGGCAGGCAGTAGCCGTTACTTGGACTTGTCGGAGAAGCGTTTCTTTTCTGTTGGAGGGTCGGGAGTCCGCTTATGACGGGCAATCGGAGGGAGGTAATGTCTACAAGTATTGATGGGCGTATATGGCTGTGAGGAGCAGATAATGCGTAAGTAGCCTCTTTGTTGGTGCAGTTAGACAGTCGCCAACGTGGATTGTCAGCGGCTAATTTGCGCAGGGTGAGAGGACTTAGGAATCTTCAACTATGGAATAACAGCCTGGGCTGCCTACTCTATCCTGTCTGCCAATTTTGGGAGTTGAGGGACATTGTATCTTTGTGATATACCCTGGATGGCGCTTTTCCATTTAGAAGAGTGTGATGAGGGTCCTGAAAGTCTCCTCACTCTGTATCTGCAGTATTTCTACGGAATTATGGGCACTTATCGGCGGCTGACTATGGTGAAGGCCGTTTGCCTTGACGGTGGTGAAGACTTGAGGTAAGTACATTATGTACTCATTACAATCCGGTCGGGGATTGTTAATTTGAATAGCATTTGAGGCTTTTGGTTCATTTTCAGAAGTGAAGCGATTAAGTACGACAAGTAGGATTGGGTGATGACAGTGAAGTTGTTTTGAAGTTGATCTTAAAGTGTTGTTAACT
>NW_020170406.1:996008-1000956 GCF_000524195.1 Echinococcus granulosus | reverse complement strand
CCGTTTCTGTTGTACTGATCACTGAGTATACTTAGGTGTTAAAGGACTCCAAACGAGCAAACTCTAAATTAGCGGTAACAACCGCGATGCAAGGGGGACGCAAATGACACATACCCTTTGCTCTCAAATGTTTACCTACCTCCATGAAAATAGTCTACGCATCTATCCTCCCCTCTGCACACCGGTTAGTGCTCAAAACGTCCACTGCAATGCACTGCAATGCGACGACCACTCTACAATCAGTGAGCAGAGACTGCGTTAAAACTGGTCACGATCCAATAAATGGATAAATGCGCAACAAAAGTTTGGCTTCTTTATTGTGCTTTTGATCACGCGGATATTTCCGCGTCGTGATTTGCCCTTCCTCTTCGTCGGCATAACCCCTTACCCATGCACAGATCCGGTTATATTCACTGGGTTAGTTATAACAATTCTTCGATACTAGTATAAATTACAACAGGTTTAGCAGTAATCTAGACTGGAGCAAAGAGAAGTTACATAAAAGGAGGCTGTATAAGAGTTATTCCGTAGCAAAATATGTCTGATTTCCTGATTGTTTGAGACTGTTGTCATGCAAAGTGTGCCATGATTTTACTAGTGGCATTTTTGCACCCTGAAAATCCTCGTAAGTTGCAACAATTAGGCATGCTAGAAAAATATGCCTTATATGGAAGTTAGGCAGGATCGGGCAACAGTAAGGACACATCGCTGAAAATGGATCACCCTACCTTTACCAATGAGAATGCCTAGTTAGACATGCAGACACTCATTCCGTCACAGCGTGATTTCCAATGCATTGGAATAATACGGACTCTAAAAAGGAAATGAATGGCGAATAAATTTGGTGGTGATTATCACAATGCGCAATGGAATTCAGTATACTTAGACCTAAGTTCTCACTTTCGCGTCTTCACTGGAGATTTAATTCGAAGTTTTTTTCTTCTTTGGAAAACTACGACGCAAAGACTTAACAATTCGACGCGCAAATAATCTGTATCTGTTCAGGAAGCATTAAGGTTTACCATTAAAGTTGGTGGGAAGGTATAGGTGGCGAAACCATAGCTTTGCTTACTCATAATGCTCATACTATATTCGCAAATGCGCTTTACAAATGCCCGAGATTGCCTTCCGTCTTATAGCTGAATTGATGCTCCATTTGTTCCAGTGCTGCCTGAGTTGCATATGCTCCAGTCATCCATTTGCTCGATTAAGCTCCGCCTACAACCCACGACTGAAGCTCCTATTTATTATGGACCCAAGTCGCCATTCTGTTTGAAGATAACTTGGATTATATCAGCATATGGAAGCAAGCATAACAGTCGATACAATAAATTCATATATTTGAGATAGCAATGGAATTGATAGTTTGGTATTGTGGCACTCCATGACAACCACATTGCTGATCTAAGTGCCCAAAAATCAGTTAAAGTTATTTCTGAGCTGCTGATTTTAAAATCCTAGGTATTGTAAGATAACTTGGGTGATTCCCAGCCAGCTTATTATAGTTCATTAACCCATGCAATAGAAACGTCCAGTGAAAATAAAAGCCTATGTTCTTACTTAATCCTCTCTCTTCAGGAATTAGTCTCCCTTGCCTAATCAATGCATAAGGCGCAGCCATTCTTGGGATTTTCCAATGCTTTTAACGGCACATGATTACCTGGATGGTCCTGCTGTAGTGCCAGGGAATTATGGGTGCACCCCTTTATTACCGTGATGTTTTATTAATGACAAGTTTGCGATTAGGTGTACTGCTAGCGTACTGGTGTTTCTGTTCGCTTCCTTAGCTCTGTAATGATAAATGACCAAATCTCATTTGAACTTGCCCTTTAAAATAAGCACAATACTAGCAATTAAAAGCTGATTCAGGAAGTGTGCTATCTTTAACAAGTGAAAGAAGAAGGTAGCATCCGCTTTTGAAAAAATTATTGGACAATATGACTTGAAGAAAACGTACACTTATCACTTTGCACCGATTGTACCATACATCACGTCGCTAATCGTGTAATCTCGTGGGTGATTCAGTCGTGGTTTCAGAGGACATGAAAGAATTATTAGTAAATGTGCACATAAAACTACTAGCTCCTGTGTTTGCTTTGCTCACTTTCAATCGAACATCGGTCAGCTCAAATACCTTTGCTATTAGTAGCACTGAACATTGCTGATTCGTTTCCCTTACCCAGATTAACTAAGTTGAAGCAAGGAGTCCTCGTTTAAAGAATGCTTTTGGTGGTTAAATGTAGAGTACACGCGCCCAGGCGTTTGTATTATTGCTATGCAGTTGGCTGTCACAAAAACAGCTATGTGGTATGGTGACTAACTGAGAGGAATGTAGGCTTTGTTAGAGAGTCCTGAGATGCACAAATGGCAACAGCAAGTAGACCAACCCGAATGCACACCAAACACAATCCGTTTCTGTTGTACTGATCACTGAGTATACTTAGGTGTTAAAGGACTCCAAACGAGCAAACTCTAAATTAGCGGTAACAACCGCGATGCAAGGGGGACGCAAATGACACATACCCTTTGCTCTCAAATGTTTACCTACCTCCATGAAAATAGTCTACGCATCTATCCTCCCCTCTGCACACCGGTTAGTGCTCAAAACGTCCACTGCAATGCACTGCAATGCGACGACCACTCTACAATCAGTGAGCAGAGACTGCGTTAAAACTGGTCACGATCCAATAAATGGATAAATGCGCAACAAAAGTTTGGCTTCTTTATTGTGCTTTTGATCACGCGGATATTTCCGCGTCGTGATTTGCCCTTCCTCTTCGTCGGCATAACCCCTTACCCATGCACAGATCCGGTTATATTCACTGGGTTAGTTATAACAATTCTTCGATACTAGTATAAATTACAACAGGTTTAGCAGTAATCTAGACTGGAGCAAAGAGAAGTTACATAAAAGGAGGCTGTATAAGAGTTATTCCGTAGCAAAATATGTCTGATTTCCTGATTGTTTGAGACTGTTGTCATGCAAAGTGTGCCATGATTTTACTAGTGGCATTTTTGCACCCTGAAAATCCTCGTAAGTTGCAACAATTAGGCATGCTAGAAAAATATGCCTTATATGGAAGTTAGGCAGGATCGGGCAACAGTAAGGACACATCGCTGAAAATGGATCACCCTACCTTTACCAATGAGAATGCCTAGTTAGACATGCAGACACTCATTCCGTCACAGCGTGATTTCCAATGCATTGGAATAATACGGACTCTAAAAAGGAAATGAATGGCGAATAAATTTGGTGGTGATTATCACAATGCGCAATGGAATTCAGTATACTTAGACCTAAGTTCTCACTTTCGCGTCTTCACTGGAGATTTAATTCGAAGTTTTTTTCTTCTTTGGAAAACTACGACGCAAAGACTTAACAATTCGACGCGCAAATAATCTGTATCTGTTCAGGAAGCATTAAGGTTTACCATTAAAGTTGGTGGGAAGGTATAGGTGGCGAAACCATAGCTTTGCTTACTCATAATGCTCATACTATATTCGCAAATGCGCTTTACAAATGCCCGAGATTGCCTTCCGTCTTATAGCTGAATTGATGCTCCATTTGTTCCAGTGCTGCCTGAGTTGCATATGCTCCAGTCATCCATTTGCTCGATTAAGCTCCGCCTACAACCCACGACTGAAGCTCCTATTTATTATGGACCCAAGTCGCCATTCTGTTTGAAGATAACTTGGATTATATCAGCATATGGAAGCAAGCATAACAGTCGATACAATAAATTCATATATTTGAGATAGCAATGGAATTGATAGTTTGGTATTGTGGCACTCCATGACAACCACATTGCTGATCTAAGTGCCCAAAAATCAGTTAAAGTTATTTCTGAGCTGCTGATTTTAAAATCCTAGGTATTGTAAGATAACTTGGGTGATTCCCAGCCAGCTTATTATAGTTCATTAACCCATGCAATAGAAACGTCCAGTGAAAATAAAAGCCTATGTTCTTACTTAATCCTCTCTCTTCAGGAATTAGTCTCCCTTGCCTAATCAATGCATAAGGCGCAGCCATTCTTGGGATTTTCCAATGCTTTTAACGGCACATGATTACCTGGATGGTCCTGCTGTAGTGCCAGGGAATTATGGGTGCACCCCTTTATTACCGTGATGTTTTATTAATGACAAGTTTGCGATTAGGTGTACTGCTAGCGTACTGGTGTTTCTGTTCGCTTCCTTAGCTCTGTAATGATAAATGACCAAATCTCATTTGAACTTGCCCTTTAAAATAAGCACAATACTAGCAATTAAAAGCTGATTCAGGAAGTGTGCTATCTTTAACAAGTGAAAGAAGAAGGTAGCATCCGCTTTTGAAAAAATTATTGGACAATATGACTTGAAGAAAACGTACACTTATCACTTTGCACCGATTGTACCATACATCACGTCGCTAATCGTGTAATCTCGTGGGTGATTCAGTCGTGGTTTCAGAGGACATGAAAGAATTATTAGTAAATGTGCACATAAAACTACTAGCTCCTGTGTTTGCTTTGCTCACTTTCAATCGAACATCGGTCAGCTCAAATACCTTTGCTATTAGTAGCACTGAACATTGCTGATTCGTTTCCCTTACCCAGATTAACTAAGTTGAAGCAAGGAGTCCTCGTTTAAAGAATGCTTTTGGTGGTTAAATGTAGAGTACACGCGCCCAGGCGTTTGTATTATTGCTATGCAGTTGGCTGTCACAAAAACAGCTATGTGGTATGGTGACTAACTGAGAGGAATGTAGGCTTTGTTAGAGAGTCCTGAGATGCACAAATGGCAACAGCAAGTAGACCAACCCGAATGCACACCAAACACAATACCAAAGATTGTTAGTTGTTGAAGATGGGTGCACTGCAGTAAAGGAGCCGTCATTAGCACACAACCTCTTGGCGATCGGAGCAAATTATGACCCAGCAGTGAAACAATGATCAATTGCAGTGGCATCGAA
>NW_020170406.1:994550-995908 GCF_000524195.1 Echinococcus granulosus | reverse complement strand
GTGACCGAGGTGGTATACACTTCACCATGTGCGACGCCATGTGGATGGTCGCAGCATTGGTAGAGTGCACGTACGCTTGAGCCTGTGCTTGCACCCAGGCTTGTGAGGAAGCCTTCTAGTTGTGAGGAGATAGAGGAGCCGGCCGAAGGTGTGCAAGCTCTCCTGTAGTTACTTCCTGCTATAAACACAACTGTACTTCTCCTAGTTCTGATGTTTTATGCCAATAAATAAATGAATGATTGAGTGTGGAATGGTACGAGGCTAATCCAATGTGTGGGGCAGTAATAGTGTGTTGCTAGCCGCAATGTGTAGGGAGACAATGGGTGCGGCTTTCACAATTAATAAAAAACGACCTCAAACCTAAAAAATCAAACAGAAACAATCCTGTAGTACCCACAATTTAGACAAAGTGCACCAATATGTTTTTGGATTTAGTCGTTTTGAGCTAATAGTCAAGTTTACACAGATCAGTCGCCAAAGACTCTCACAACTTCAAGATGACACGCTCCAGTGGCATCAAAACTACACATGGGAAGATTAAGGTGGCGGATGTGATGCCAGATCCTTCCAGATGATGTGCGCAGTCCTTCAGCATAAAGCTTCATGGTGGAGACATCAACAGAGAAATTACTCTAATGACGTTTAAAACATAATAATTTGTCAATTAGCAGATCGCATTCCGCAGTGGCAGATGATGAATATGGAATGTTACAGTACTCTTAGAGCAGCATCAATTGCAATCCTCTGATAGGCGTTCTACACGCCAGACCGATAGAAGGAAGGAGCACTGTGGAGTCGGTGCAGACATTCCCCTACCACACGGTTTCTTGCATAAGGTATTTTTAGATGCATCGTAATTATCCCAATTTTTCCCAGTTAGTCTAATGCTACCAGTTGTACTCGTTTCTAACACTTGGCAAACGCACGGCTAAGCGTTGTATTCCGCCGCGCTAAATCCATGGGCGGAGTAGTAGTGGTGATACATCAAGGGAAATGCAGTGTTAAGCAAATATGTATATCATGAGTAATTTGCATTTGCCATGTGTGATTACAAGGCGAAATATGACAATTACGAAACGAATGCAAGTAATATGTATTTCCGTTGCACCTACGAGGAGCATTTAAAATGTTTGCTAATTAGAGCCGAAGAATCACATTTTTTAGAATGGCTACGCAAGCTGTGATGCAGAGAATCACGAAATGCAGCATTTAATTAAGCAGCACCAAGTTAATGAGGTGGTTAAGGCCACTGGGGAGCGGAAGTATTGCCGAGAGAAATGTCACTTTTATCTTTTCAGTGATTTGTCACTGCGTTAACATTGATTACTGAAACAATACTGATTAGTCACTTAGCTGCA
>NW_020170406.1:992773-994450 GCF_000524195.1 Echinococcus granulosus | reverse complement strand
TTCGCCGAGTGACAATCGCGATTAAGCAGACTAAATAGTAAGTGACTGTGCTGTCAATCGAATAGTCGAGCTCATCCAGTCACAGGAGATGGTCCCGGAATTCGTTCATCATGGTTCGCATTTCTTGTCGACTTGAGCAGGTGCGTTATAGATGAGGGAATCGAAAGCGTGCCCACACTTGCTATGCCAGCGAGGGTAATCAATCCTGACTGAAGGTGGCATCCGTGCCTAATGATACTCAGCACACGTCCATCGATGTGTTGTGTAGTTCGTGCAATAGAATGGCAAAACACAATACCCAAGACTACTTCCCAAATAGTGGATCTGCCCAAAGAGTTGGGAAATGGAGATTAGAAATAGGAATTAGGAGTGCATTCATATCTGATTTATCAATGGTATGTTATCACGCTAAACAGAAGGGGTCATTCGTGCCCGTTGTAACTCACCACACCCCCATTTACGTGTAGTGTGGTCAGGGAATTGGTAGCTTCAAAGTTGCATATGCGTAGTTTGGAGAAAGAACACGAATGGAGGCTGAATGTTAAAAGCTTAAACACCTCGAATGCACAATGCTATATGACGGTGCAGAAATTGTGTGGCAAATAAAGCGACAGCGTTTATTCTCATCCCAGATGTCCACTCGGATGGCCATAAATGTGCGAACGTTTGCGACAGTTTGCTTCAAGCGCCATGTGCACGGCAGCAACGTGTTGCTGCATCGTCAAGTCAAGGCTAAGGCAGTTGGGTGAAATGGATGCAAATTTTTAGCTGCATTGGCCCAAATTCCATAACGTTAATTGCTCAACTAGATATGCTACCATACAGCATGTCCTACGAATGCCGATTGGCACTGTTAATGCACTCATCGCTGAGCGTGGGCTAGCAATGAACTCCACCAAACCCGCATACCCATGGAATAAATGCAACAAAGAATTTGCACAAAATAAATAAGAACCATTGCTATGAAGGATTTGCTAGACGCCATGCAATTTGCACTCAAATTCAATCAGAATTAGAAGTCAGCCTAAAAGTGTGCACTTTGATTGCCAGCAACCACACACAGTCGCAAGTACAACATCCATGTCTCGTCGATTTCGTTTGCTGCAGATGGGTGCATCACAACGAAAACAACGGCTATGCGGATCAAGTTCTCCTAGAAGCATTGTTCACTCAGGGATGAAGCAATGAGTAACGGGTATTCCAGAGACCTCACCCATGTCCTTGTAAATCTCGATGTGCATCTAACATGTGCAACCTTGGTAGAGGAATTGACTCTTCCCGTGACCGAGCACAAGAGGAGCAAGCAGAGCCCTCCAGTCACTTACTTTATAATTACCTGGTTGTGTATGGGTATCGTATACACTGCTGACCTACCTGAGGCGCGATTGCTGACATGATGCCTGCGCGGTTGAGAATGAACCAATGTGTGATGCATATTTTGCAGCATCAAAAATACGACAGCTGTAGTCTGCTGGCACTCACAAGACACGAAACCGCCATTTGAAGCGGTGCAGCATTCCACCTTTCCATGCTGGTGCAAAGTTAGACGTTACCTTCTATTCTAAAAAATGTAGGATTGAAATTAAGAACTGATCCCCTCTTCACCTGTTCAACGGTATTTCCTTTCACATAATGTGTAAATTTGCACACATGTTTGTTGGATGATGCATGCTTCCC
>NW_020170406.1:988091-992673 GCF_000524195.1 Echinococcus granulosus | reverse complement strand
TGAGGCAAATAGTAGTTTGTCTATGGACAGATTACTAACCATTAACTGAAATTTACATTAGAAAAATAGTAGGCTGCCTATTCGAAGAGTACCATTATTTAATATGAAATAACAATAATATAGCATTTACTTTAATCGACTTTGCCTTTGCATAATGTATTAAAGGGTTGACCTCTTCGATTTCTATAGCTCATCGCATCAAGACAATGCGGGAGCACACTTTGCTCCGCACAATATGCACACTGCATCAAATCGGAGGAGTGGCTTCAAAATATTTACCGTACGGTCCAGACAACGCCTCAACTGTGAATTTGCATTTACACTTGTTGAACAAATCCATGCAAGCAAATACGATTTCATCTCAAGTCAAATGATGCAGTTGATGTAACAAAAGCAACAGTGAGGTATGTAGAATAAAAATGCGGTATAGACGTATTGTGCACACCCATGGGCCTGTTTGATGTGTTCAGTGTGCGAAGCCGTGTTCATGGCCGTCTGTGGTGGTTACGCAATGAGAGAAGCCCCAGGCCTAGTCGACAGTGGTGGTGGCGCAATGTGGCTCTCCGTATTGTTGGTATTCACCGTGTCTTCATTTACCACAAAATTTCAGCACAGCCTATAAATTGCTGAACACATCAAACAGGCCCATGGGTGTGCACAATACGTCTACACCGCATTTTCATTCTACATACCTCACTGTTGCTTTTGTTACATCAACTGCATCATTTGACTTGAGATGAAATCGCATTTGCTGGCATGGATTTGTTTAACAAACTACTATTTGCCCTAGGAAGCACTTACATTTATCTTGCCTTGTGGCGTCAATGCTGGAAATTAAGCAAACGTATGCTCCCAATTCTTATACGTGTACATAGTGCAACGTCCGAACCTCCCAATCCTGATTGTGCATGTAAACCGATCAAGCAAATTTGTGGGGAGCAAAACCGATTTCCTTTGCTATGACGGTTTCAATGAGCCATGTTATTCCTACACAGAGACCAAGCTTCCATCACAAATGCACCCTAACTAAACATTCCAGGCGAATCATTGCCCCATTCAAAACGTCTAAATTGACACATGGGTGATATTTCCAATGGCATAAATGCTAAAACGTAATGCTTTGAATATATAATGCTATGCCGATTAAAATATCAATGGAAAACAAGTAAAATAATGAAATAGTAACGCAGTAGTAACCACTTACATTCGGTTCACCATGGTCTACGTGCCTATCGGGCAGATTTGCGATTCCGTAGATAGTCGCTACTGTTGAACAAATTGCATTGCTCGAATATCACTGTTGCGATCTACTTATAATCTGTACTCATGCATGTATAATCGGTTTCGCTAATTTGCTGAGTGCTTCTGCATTTGCACTTTTTATAGCTTTGGCGTAATCAATCCAAACTTAAGATGACATCAATGCCGAAAGGGACTTAGCGCACCTCCATCAGTGTTGTGTGGTTCGTGCATTGCAGTAGCGAAACACAATACATGGGCCTATTTTCCGACAAGTCTACCTGCATGGCAGTAATGTTTTGGCGCATCGTCAAAACTCCTGACGTCGTATTTATCACACATTAGCATTGGAAGCCTCAAATGTTGGGCGCATCGAGTCAAGGATAAGGTAAGTTGAAGAAATTGATGCAAAACGTTGGCTGCTTTAGTCCAAATGTCATAAGGTTGATTGCTCAAATAGATACGCCTTCATGTAATGTATCCTACCAATGTCAACTGACACCGCCAGTGCACACATCGCCAAGCATAGACTAGCAATTAACTTCGCCAAACCAGCGAACCCGTGGAATAAGAGTGACAAAAGAGCACAAAATGGGAGGGAACCAATACTATCAAAGCCACGCTTAAATCACTCACAGTAAAGAGCTATTTTTATACAACCCAAAATACATGGCACAAAATTGAGCGATTGCATTGCAAAACATTCCGGTACGATAAAGCATTTACAATAGAATTGGCCAAAATCAACGAGTTTAGTATACTTGCAAAATCTGAAAGAAATCACTGATTTATCACGACGGCGGTTGAGCTGCCGAATATTAGAGCTATTGAGCATAGTATATATTGCGACACAACTCAGCACACAAGGCAAACGCATGCACCCAATCCCTGGGTGTGCCCGCATTGCCACAACCATTGCCCATAGTCCTGCTTGTGCATGCAAACTAATCAAGCAAATTGTGTAAATGTGCTCAATTCTTTGATTTTAGCCAATTCCGTTGTAAATGCTTTATCATGCTGGAATGGAGGTGTGTCCCCACTTGTAATATCATTGAGGGTAATCACTACTAGCTAAGGGGCCATGCGCCAAATACCATTGGTAGGACAATACACCGAAAAGTGTATCTACCACAACAAGCAATGCATGAAGGTATTAGACTCAGGAATTGGATAAGCATATACATCAGTTTTACCAGTGACTCTAATCAATCCTATATTAAGGGGTCATCTACTATTAGTAAATCTAATCACAATTACATCAACATAAAGTGCGGCTAAGGAACAAGTGGATTAAATACGCAGAAACGACTAAAGTTGGAAAGACATAAACACACGCAAATATTATTAGATCTAAGTGCTATCCATGTAGACGCCATATTCGCCTGCAAGTGCTATTAGCAAATGCCATATCTACACCATTCAAATAATGCAATTGCGGATTTCCAAAGTGATGCATTTATTGCAATTTAGTACATAGATTTCATACTTTATCAGCACTTTGCCCTTGTACCACTTGACTGCTGCTTGGTAATATGAAAGCACAGCAGAATCAAGTGCATAATCTTTTATTCGGAAATTGATGCATACAATTATCACTAGTGTTACATATTTCGTGTTAAGGGCTGAAGGAGTAGAGGAGAGCATTTTGGATGCTTCGGCAATTCTAGCTGCCTCCTCTACCATCATGCAATCGGGAGGCTTCTTCACCAGCGTCGGTGTCGGGTGATTCAACCTCAGTCGTCTATCATGAGCACGACCAACCCCACGGCTTCCCGCATTATGGCATCACCCATGATGACCAGGCACACTTCTCTTCACATTGTGAACCCTGTATGAAATTAGTCCACGGTGCCCACTTCCACGGATACGAACATGGCCAGCTCACGAATCCTACTTCTCTAACTCTCAGTAGACTCCTCAAGCCTATTGCAATTTAGACGTTGCTTTGTAATTTTTAACAGAAAAGCAACACCTGTCGTTAGGTTCAGTGCAGACGCAATCAGCGCAGTGTCGATCAGTTGCTTCTTCTTGCAGAAGACTAGCTTAGCAGCTCAAATGTTTCTCCTTATTGGAAAGCACGGATAAAATTTTACGATAGCATTTGTTGATATATCAGTAAATTATAAGAACGCGTTGCAACAAGTGATCAGAGGAATGATGATCCTGTTCCAATTTTCATGTCTCTGTTTTCGGAAATTCGTATGGACGTGCCATAAGCAGTTCGGTCATCACAGCCCTCAAGAGCAGCTCTGCTTAGAGATTAGACGGTGAACTCGTCATGAGCATCGACACCGCCATCGTTTTGATTCAACTTATAAATTTGGGCTGCCACGTCATGTGTAGACAATCAAACCTCAACTTCGTTAGGTCAAAGCCATCCCTTAAATTGAAAGGGTCTCCACATGCCGCTGACCACTTAACACTTTACAGGCACATCAGTGGCTGCGATTTTGGGACCACTCACTATTTCATAGACAACCTTTCTGCCATCCTGACCGCTATCACTTTGATTTGTAGACATCGAATTCTTTCCATATCTCTGCAGGGCCTACCTAACCTCATTTGGAAGGCCCTAGTTATCAGAGTTTGGGCATTTTGTGTTATCCTTGTGGTAGACTTTGTAGTTCTCTCGCAGGTAAGCCATGCACGGCAGCATGCCCTGCTCTACATGTTTATTAGCCATGGGAAACTGTCCTACGCAACCACGCCAAACACAACTAAAATAAATGCACTTCCTTTTGACGCACTTCCGATGGCAACAACATGGGCTGACAGGTATACACATTTTGCCATTTTTAAAAACGAATAAAGTCGATATTTGGCCTGAATGGAACGTCGGAATCAAGAGCTAATTATTGGACGAAGAAGGTGTTGGGATGAGAATAGGGATCAAGTCATTACCAACATCACTTTTGAAAGTATCCAATTCCCATGCTTAATCAGACTTGTGAAACTCCTTCGAGGGATGATTTTACAATAAGCATCTGCTAGAATTGAAGCAGGAAGTGAAGTTGCATTGGAAAGTGCTCTGCTTGAATCAGTAAATATGACTGTTAGAGAGCCAGATGTAGCTGAAAATTTGGACTCGTATTCGAGTTTCTCATACACGATGCTTTAGTGAATTTGTGACCGTCTAAAGAGATGGAGAAAAGGACAACGTGAAGTATCCTGGCAAATACCGAATTCCAATACAATAATCTGCTTTGAAATTAGGCGATTTAATTAAAATATACGAAAATATCTATCCTATTAATACCCATATCATGCCATTTACTGTGTTTCTACGACTTCATCCGCTGTGCAACAACTACTTACTCTCAAGATGCGTGGGCTTTCCAAGATC
>NW_020170406.1:972278-987991 GCF_000524195.1 Echinococcus granulosus | reverse complement strand
TTCAGCTAAGTGACTAATCATTACTAATTTAGGAAACAATGTGACGCACTAATTAATCCCCAGAACGGTAAACGTGACATCTCTCTATCGACAAGAAGTCTGCTTCTTAATATGCTTTGCTGTCTTCTCCCTTTGAGTTTGCGCGGAAGTGAGGCTGCTTAATTAAATGCTCCATTTTGTAATTCCGGCATCACAGCTTGCGTTGCCATTCTAAGGTGTGAGATGCTTTAGCTCTAATTAGCAAACACTGTAAATGCTCTCCTATGTGCAAAGGAAGTGCACTCTCCTTGTATGTATTCTATTATTGTCATTTTGCATTGTTATCAGGTATGAGAAATGCAAATTACTCATGATTCTGATACTAGCTGGGTAATAGTCGTACGATTATCAAATTTAAGACATGATTGCAACCGATTGCATTCGAATCAAGTTTAAGGCAAGCAAGGAGTGAGGAAAGCTTTAAACCATTAGGATGATCGTCAAATTCTGCAATAATCGTCAGCTTTATCACCAGCGTTGGTGCAAGCACAAACGCAGTCGTGCATTTCGTCTGCCACGGAGAGGAGGACAACACTTGCACTGCGGCAAAATTTATGCAAGTCCACCATCCACAAGTTGCTCATTTCCAGGTCGCGATTAGCTTGGCTATGATAACAAGAGCGTGTTATTGGCTGCTACTCCGGTGATCTACCTGAGCCAGGTAGCGTAGGATTGACCTTATACAATCATCCTCAATGCTGCCTTGTTACTTCTCTTTCTATAATTTGCCACAGGTGGATATTTGATTTGTGGCTGCTGAATCACTCGTACGGATAGATGCGCATTTAAATAAAGAGGATTTGGCGCATACCAGATTGGCCAATTATAAATCCACCTGATAGTATCAGTAAATGTGTCGTGGTGATGAATGCACTCATTCTGAATGTGACTGCAATTTTTAGACTGAGAGGCACATGAGATGGTGAGCAATTCTTGTGTGTTTCGGGGATGAATATGAATAAGTGGATAATTTGCATCGGTGAGTTTCTTGCAGACTGGGGTTGTTAGCAGCCAGTATTTACTTTACAGCAGAGCTCAGTCTCATAACCTGACACTTGGTCACCACTTAGCTGCTACCTCTCCTCTGCTCAGCATTCGCACATTCGCTCATTCCTTCCTTCATTCATTCATTCCATTGACATAGTCAACACAAAGACAGCCACATATCTGCACTGCAAATGCTCTTACTCTGTTTATCCCGTTTAAAATTCATGCATTTCGCATTCATTCCTGGCAGCACTTAACCTACGATGGGATAGCTCTAATGACCACAGATTGAGGAAGAACGTAATCCGATGGGGTCATCTAACCGGATGCGAATCTGTTGGTGGGAATTTCGGGCACCATGCAGTCAATCCTGTACACGCATTGCAATTTCGACAGCTCAGTTCTCCTCCTCGCAGCAACACAGTAGTGTTGTGTGCTGAAACGTCCTGTAGGGCAATTTTAACTACAAGGGCTACGATGGAATGCATCACATCATCAAGTGACAAAGCTTGGCATGATCAATGCTACTCAATCCCACAACCAGCATGGGAACACTATAGGCTCCATCATTTAGGCCTAGGCAGAAGTCTTCCAGAACGGAGGCATTTCTTGTGTCCGGAAGCACTATGGTAAATGATATTCAAAAAACGGTGATTTTATCAAGAGTCTTGCAATGTTCGTTTATAAAATCCAATTCCTCGCCCAGATTCCTTGCAAACAAATCAATTATCATACATTTTTATTGCTAAAATGAATAGCGTACACCATGGAGGAGAGATAAACCTCCTAATGCGCATTGAAGACAACACAGGTTGCCATCGTCTAGTGCTCGTCTCTGTGACAACGAAGCTAACGGACACTTCAATCGGCGTAATGAAGAAGTACCATGTCGAGGCAGTCAGCTGCACATGCACCCACGACTGTTGGTCGGTGAGAGAGTGGTAGTGATGATGGCACAAGCTGAATGCACTGGGAAAAGCGTCGGTATTTTGAGTTCAAGCAGATTTATTGATTCGTTCATAGCTCAAATCATAAAACCAATTTACAATAAGATTAGGAAAAGTGCTTCATTGTTCTTGCTAATGTAGAGAAGGCATACTTGCGTCAATTGAGCAGAAAAATTTCTAGTCTTTTCAAATGCTATACTCAACCAAACGTCCTCAATTTCCAAGTAACTACTAATGCCACGATTTCCCTTTACTTTGGATATTTGCGCTATTTTAGCCAGCGAAGTTTATTCCGTGCAGATGGTGTCTGGCATGTAGACGAACAGCTACGAGTGCCATCATGGCCGGTCAATCGTATGGGGTCAACGGCGTCTATGCGCACGTTGCATTTGCTGTAGACCCCTCGAGATTGCATGGGCAAATGTCCTACCATCGCGCTTGGAGTCTAGACGCAGTTTGAAGGACATTATTGGATTGTGGATGCATGAGCGTTACTTAAATGAATCGGCCACTGAAAGATTGCATCCACGCCTATGTCACCTCTGCTAGAAAAGCATTTCACTGCCCATCGCCAGTGCTCACTGTGCTGCACAATGTGTAAAAGCTACCTTCATTGCTCGTGGATATAATTCGTTATAGAAGAAATAGTGGAGTAAGCTACAGGCCAAAATAGGAAGAATTGACTATATTTGATGTAAAGTAGTAATGCAGATCTGGATCAGATCAGTTAGCACGCATGCACTATCATGCATCGGAAGTCATCGTCACTGGCGTTTATAAAGATGGGGCAGAATGGAGTGTATGCGCATGCGGACCACCGACTCTGCGACCACCACACAGGAAGAGCTGAACGCTACCCCTACTTGATGCTCAAACAGTCGCAGCGTCAGTTCCGCAGGAAGGCCAATCCCAGCAAACGAGGAAGAAATGGTCAATTTTTACAACAGGATAATCCATGGAACTGGGTGCCACTTTCCGCACGACTGACAAAGTATTTGGCGTAGCTTCGTTGTTAATGCCGTAGTAGGCCTTTCCGTAATAAGGTCGAGTGATAATAATAAGTTAGTTGCGTGACACGATAGATGGTCCCGAGGAATCGGAACGCAGTGCCGCGAACACTGAGGACTGCGTGACTTGAATCATGCTAAAAAGTGTTGCATGTGTGCTCTTTTGGACTCAAGCGCGTAGCAGTGTATCAAATGTACATTGGCCGTCGAAAATAAGTAGTTGGTTATACGCAATTCTCCATAAATTTGAATGGCATCTTTGCAGCATCTCTATAAAATAGATGACACTCTTAATAACACCGGCAGCCCCGCTCGCTTTAAACAACCATTTTCCAACATCTGGCAAACACTGTTGCGCCTTTGTAGACCTTTTACAATCCAATGAAATTGATGTTCCGTTCAAAAATGCAACAAATCGTGTCAAAATCATCCTTCCCAGATGTGAAACATGCTTCGCTATTCCAACTGCTGAAAGTTATTTGCTAGTTCTTTGGGGAACTGATAGTGGAACTTAGCATGTCATCTACTTAACGGGATCACCTATGCACTAGCTCAATTTCTGGCCTTTGATTATTTGCTTCCGAATTGGAGTGCAATTCGTATAGACGGAAGATCCAGCAAAGTGAGGTATGCACAGGAAAGGAAGTGGTGCACACATCCCAAAACGGCTATGTATAAGGCATTCTGAAGTTAGTCCTGAGTGAATCAAGATGATGGCTCGTATCGCTGCTAATCTTACTGAAGATTTCCTACTGGGTGCCATGAAACAAAATGAGCAACCTTTGTGTCACTGTGTGAGTAAAATAAACGAGGATGGTGGGTTGTAACCGAGATAACCTCTTAGCCTAACAGCTAAAATTGGGCCAGAAGAGGCCGGATAACTGGGGGCAGCCTAAATACGCCTAGTCAAATTAGGCAGCTGTCATGCACATTTGCAGATCAACTTCGATGTGAGTTAAGCGTCCAAAATAACGACATCGCCAGCGCTCACATTGATCAAGATATGGGTAGAATGTTTTCATAATCAAGATTCCATTTGCCATAATTTTAGCTTGTATTGCCTGTGCAAATTGCCACCTACTTGCAGTTGATTTCGTGTTGATTTATGGAACAGGGTAAATCAAGTCAAGTCGTTTGATTCTGAGAGGGCTTAGGCAACCAGAGGATTCCACTGTGAGCTTGCCTAATTATGGACAGGGACCACCATAATGAATCACCGTAGTATACCTCAAGCCAGTCAGGAGTAAACATTTCACATCAGCTACACTAACTACAGCCAAGGGAAACTTGAAAAGCGGGTGTCAGCTCTCCGTTTATTCATCAAACTCAATGAAATGAGGAGGCTTCTCCATAAGCCTTGACACAAAGTAAATCTCTCTCCTGGCTTTTAGCATCACCACTGTCAACTTAGTATCTAACTATTGTACGTCTGCATTTAGTATCTTCTTGAGAATATCAAAGGCCTTGCCCAAATTGCAATGCTTGGATAAATTTGTGGAAGAATCGGTTGATGCTATCACTGGTGATATGTCCACGGTCTGACATGTGACTACAGGGGTAATGAATGCGCACATATTTTCACGGCTATGTGATTAGAGGCAAGGAGACTTGGATTAAATCGGCTTTTCAGCAAATGGAAAGACTTGCCTATTTTAACCTGTAGAAGATTCAATTTATCTCGGTGAAGTAACTCAAGGGAATGGGCTTCATCAGCACTGAAGTTTACGCATGAGCGTGTTAGTTTGGCCTACGCGTCACACAATGATGCACATATATAAGCAAAGCCAGAGGCTGCAGTAGATGTGATTGAGATTTTACCTATTCCATATATTAGTAGAGAGAACTGAGACTGTTATTATATCAGCCAACACGGTTTGTGGTCAACCTGCTGATAATCGGCTTTTGTCATGATCATGAGTGTTGAAGCAACTAGCTCACGCATGCATCAACTGCCTTTCTGCGTAAGTGGCACCGCAGTTAGTGGAACGCATGTCTTAGCAATAAATGGGATGCTTTTCATGCAATGCTCATTGCTAAGCATATTGCAATTGTTTGCGAATTCGATGCTGTCAATCTAAAATAGGGTACAAATGGCAGGACAGTTAGCCTCAAAGTGGATCTACTAAACCAAGCGGTGCATGGATGCATTTGAATCAGGAATTGGAAGTGCAGCATCACCTGATTTATCAGTGAGGGCAATCATGCCACACCTAAGGGATTAATCGCTCTCAGTGAATCGCGACATAACTTTGTCAATATGAAGTGAGGTTGAGGAGCAGGTAGTTTCTTAACGCAAATACAAAACGACAGGCAGGACAAATACAGAGATAGAAATGGGAAAGAGTAGAAAGCACGGCAAATAATTTTAGGGGATGTTCAAGTACATCACCTCTACATGGGTCAACTCAGATGCTCAAAAGTATGCTCCATTATTTAAAAGTTAGTCTACTTATCGATGAGCACTCATCAAATATACCTGCTATGTTCTTCATTGTGTGTATGAGAAAGAATTACAGTGCACTGATGGATTTCATGGAAGAGTAATTTGACATTTCTATCTCAGGGAGGGATCCGCTTTACAATTCTCTCCACCACTTTATACACATGCCCATAATTACGAGTGGAAGTGCTTAAAGAATTGCTCCACTTTGCAAATGCCAAGAACTCGAGACAATAGCCATGCTGATTGCTACAATTCCCTTCTTTTTAAGTTAGAGCATCATTATGAATTGCTTCAGGAGAATTGCGAATCTAACCTTGACCCATGGTATTTTCCTTGTGATCTTCACACCTTTCATTGCATTCACGCAAAAATGAGTGTGCACTGCCAAGCACCTGATGCGGCGCGCAACTTTAGGTGAAAAGAACAGAACTACCTTCTAGTTGATTCTGCTGTCTGTTTAAAACGAAAAACACAAGGCACTTCATTTGAAAATGCATTCCTGTTTGTAAACACATCAGTTTACCTCAGTCGAAATCTAACGCGTCTAGTTAAGGCAGCATTTCTAGATTTCTCTCGACTAGAGCAAATGACGCCTTGCTGTAGATTGATTTAATAACATTATGCTAAATATATAAATGCTCGCCACAATGGTGCATCCACATTAATGTTATTAAGGACCAAGAGAGGTGTCGGGTAGAGGAACCGTTTCAGCAAGTCGACGAGGTGAAGGGAGGTGATGAGCACGTGCTAGACAAGAAGTGCATTATTATAAAACCACAAAACTTCTTACAATCCAGAGTGTAAAATATCACATTAAAAATTGGAAACACTTAGTTGATCTACTGATTGTTTGCTTTTACTTCATACTAACTAACGTCGCCTTATCAGAAGCAGGCAAATTGTAAGTGCAAGCAATCACTGCTTTGAAGGTGACATGTGGAGGCAGTCATAGTTACTGGTATCTGTGGTGCTCATCGCACCACCACAGCCACAGTGTGTACAGGGGCACTCACGTACTCAAGCAGGTGCACGAACAGCTACTTTGTGTGGATGGAGTAAGGCAAGCACGTAGGAGGAATAGAAGTGTACGCACTCCTGGGAGACATTGTGATTTGCTAAGAATCACCTGCACGTCAGTCATCTCTGCATGGGTAGTCCTAATCACCACACACGAAAGCTGTCAAATTTTCCATTTACTGTGCAGCTTGTCGGATGCATCTGACTCCAGCTTTGGTAGAGGCTTTCGATGTCTGTGTGCCTCTGCCTTAATATTAGAAGACAAGATCAACAGCATTATTGATACGATAATATATGAAACACAACTGGTGCCCTCATACACACAACCGCCTTGCAAGCGATTTCGCCTTGTCATGGGTGATAGTGAATAAGATATTTACACAAATGCTCTTGCGATTGTTGTGGAAAGAGTCAAATTCTCCAGCATGTATGCCGTCAAACATTGCCCCACTTTCATAAAAGGCAACGCTGGTCTGCACGCCATTAATGCCATTGAGTAGTATCACAGGAGTGTTATATGTAACTTTAAGGAGGTTATTTACTCTCAAAAGTACGACCCTTGGTGCGTTCAGATTGTACTTTCATTGTCAAGCTTTTATGTATCACTCACTTTCACCTTTTCAAATTTCCCGCTAGCTATTCAGTTGCTCACCTTTTCCGATCTTTAGTATTGAGATGCATGTTTTACTATTTTTAGCAGACAAATGCTCCGTTCACCCTTCAGATCTCTTTCGAATTATCAGCATCAAAACCACTTAAGTTCCAATTTCGTACAGCTTAAAACTCTGCTACCTTAAGAGAACTGACTGGAGTAAACGAATTTAGCATGACTCCATAATTTGAGCAGAGGTACCGATTTATCGGGACATTGGTGAATCTTCCGAATGATTAGAGCCGTTGAGTACAGTACATAAGGCGACACGACTTAACACACAGGGCAACATTAACCAAAGCATGTAGACTGCAAACATAGTGGAATTCGTGAGTTGACCGGTACGTTTTGTGTTAAAATACGAGTAGTAGCAATATCCATTGAATGGTGTCCGTGTTAACCCGAGCATGATACACAGAAGAGAATAGTATACACTTCATAATGAAATTTGGACTTAAAGCGGTACTGGTACATTAACATCACGGCCGAGGAAGAGCTTCAACTGTGGGGATGTGTACACACTTCTATGATATCCCGCAGAGCAGAGATTGCCTTCTCTGGACCCATTGAAAGAAATGGACGCTACGTGTAATACATGAATTTGCCTACCTACATACCAATTGATCATGTTTTTACAGCAGCATGAAGTCGACACTACATGAGGTTAAGTGGCAATCAAAAAGTGGACGAAATTATAGAAACACAGTCAGCGGCGTCCAAAGGAACTCTAGGAGGATGTGTTCTGCTGATTTAAAACGCTAAATAGTATTAGTTCATAGCAGCCGGTAAATCCTGTATATACTACTCATCACCATCGCTGCTTCGGCATTGTAAAAAAGCCTTTTGAGATCTGATGCTCAGTTATTTATTTACGTAGTAATTGCTACAGATAATCTGAACAGGTGGTATTTGGTTGATGTTGAATAATCAAGTAGTAGGCGAGAGCTTTTACACCGTCGGTTGGATCCTCCACCTCCATGCATTTGGGTGGCTTCCTCACCAGCGTCAGTGCCAGGAAAAGCAGCCTCAGTCGTGGGTTCCGTCTACCACAAGCACGACCATCCCCATGGCTTCCCACATTGCGGCATCACCACAGACGACTGTGCACTCTTCTCCACATATTGTAAACATCATCATCCTACGGTGCCCACTTCCACGAATGCGAACATGGCCAGCTTACGAATTTCATTTCTCCAACTGTCTCTGCTTCGTTTACTCATTTGCGTGCTGAGATGTGTCGCCATTTATACCATTCTTATCGTCTCTATTCAATTGCGTGATTCTCGTTCTTTATGTACTTTTAGAGTTGCATACCTACTTGTTGCATGCCACCACCACTCTCGTGGTTTGGACATCATGAATTGCTCGCAGCTGGATAGGCTACCCTCGAACTGTAAAGGGAGATAATGAAATGGTTTATAAGCAATATCAGTGTCACTGTAAATGTACATATAAGGGTTAGTGTCTGTTTTGTTGATGACAATAAATTCGGCATCTAATTTTATAGCAGAGCCAGCTTGCAGGCAACTTATTTTGTTTTTTAGATCCTTTTAATCGTCGCCAATTTTTGGGGATTTTATAGGGCAATGCCCCATAGTGAGTTTTTCTAGATCAAAATTAGGTAAAAAAATCAAATGTTGAAATTCTTCTTTTTTATTGAATTGGCTGCTGCCAAATTCCTACAGCTGCATAAGTTGCAGTGTAATTACGCAATTTTAAGTGGTTTAACATGTGCCTCGAATATTTAAGTATTTTGAGGTGTATAAGAGTGGCTTTTACCTTGAGTGATTTAAAAACTGTCTGCAATGCTAAACAAACACACGTTAACGCATTCATATAAACCATCAGTTATTTTGTTAATGGCTTCATGCTTGATATAAGAAATAATATAACTTTGCAAAAAAATATATGCACGTAAGGTGTAGTTAGAAGTCCAAGTTGTACACAGTTAAAAATAAAGTGGTTATGATGCTGATCACTTTGGGAAAACGGGAAGGTAATCAAAGCAACTGGCTACTTAAGATGATAAAGCAAACATTACTTGTACCAAAGGTAGAAAGAAGTGTTTGATTGGAAAGCAAGCAGGAAATTTGAAAAGATGAAAGTAGTGTGCAAAAAAGCTTAACGATAAATCCACCATTATAACACCTCAATGGCCTTACTTTTGAGGCAAATATTATCGCAGTGAAGATATAAATTGCCTTCTTGCTCTACCACTATCGGTATTACTGTTATTCAAAACAGCTTTGCATTGTCTTGTGAACATCGGGAACTGTTTGATAACGCGTTGTCTTCCTATAGAATGTGGGCCCTGGAAACAGTCATAGTATGCGACAACTCCGATGCTCATTAGACCACCACATCTGCGGTATTCACGCACACGGACGATTTGTGCCGTTGGGGCAACGCGAGCAAATCAAGGATTGATAGTGTGCACAAACGTGAGAGGTATTTACGACCCACTTTTAACGTCCCCAGCATATCAGTCATCCACACATGTGTAGACCTATTCAACACTAGCCTAGAAGCCACTTCGAAACTGTTCTACCATTCTGCAGTTTAGGTTGTCAGGCTGCCGATAAATGTATACAATTGTTCAACTATATTTTATGTTAAGCAAAATCGCCTTGCAAAATCCAAAGGCACATTCCAATTCCGACCTGCTGTTAGTGATGGACATGTAGATGTTGTGAACAAACATCTAGTTCTATGTCGGTGATTTTGGATCTCCCTCTTTTTCCATACATCTGCATTCGACTTCACACGACATTGTTTAGTAACAAGAGGTCAAATAGCTCTTGATTTATATCGATACGCATCCTGGAGTGTCTGAGGAAATACGTTTTGAAATAAAATCATCGGGGACATTAGAATTTGGTGCCATTGTGAGGTTGTATACATCCCCGTTACGGAGTACAAAAAGATTAAGCTTATTTTACCGGACAATGGTCCAAGGAAAGTGGGAAAACTGAATGGAGAAATCCTGAGTTTTCCCATGAACACATGTAGTAATAATTCCTCCTCAGGCTTTAAGAGGATAAGGTAATTACAGGGGCGGTCCCGCAAGTAGAGCTATTGTATTTTATGAAACTAATAGAAAGTGATGTCCATGTGTTTAGTAATATTTAAGTAAATGTTGTTTGTCTTTTACATTACCGTCCATCTCTAATACCAAACGAATAGGATATGAAAATTAAGTCGTCAATGAAATGTACCACTAAAGACATTACGATTAGCCAAATACATATCTCAAAATATCTTGTCATGTCTTAAAAATTTTTGAGTTAATTTATTTGATGTCAAGCATTGTTTAGTACTTCCGCTTTTCATCTCCGTCAAAGCAAAATACCCCGCAAAACGGTAGTAGAGTTTTTAATTTAACGTGTGTGATGTACAAGTCAGCATGAGGGGGGGTGACCGATATGCAGGCGGGTCATAAGTGGAGACCTGAGAGCAAATGTAATCTCTCTGTGTTTGGTCAGTAGCACGCAGAATGCTTAAATGGCAGAAATAAAAGAACCGTTTCCAAGCCCATTCCCCTGGTAGACTCAACCATGGAGCCTGAGATTTTAAATAACCTTTGAAGATGTAATTTGTTTTTTTTCTTGATAATCAAATTTATTCAAGAGTACATCTTTTCACATACAAAGATATGAAACTCCGGTACAGGATCAGCAGCACATTGGTCACATGTTTAGTCACAGGGATGACATAACTTAAAACATCTTTTGTAGCTGTGATAGATTTTACACGGTTTATTCCATCTTAACGTGGAATACCGTGAGAGGGCGGTACAATCATGAATGCGACTTCCTACGCGTGTGTGTCAATACATTAGTGTACCTCGCCTTAAACAAATCTATCAGTTGCTTTATTCTGTCGGTGCGCTCGTTTAACTGTTATATTTGGCCAGATTGATAATAACGTTAAGATGCATCTGGCAAAATTAACGTAAAACTGCCAAATCATCCCACTGCGTTTGTAGATTAATTGAGTTGACAAATTGTTCCTCCACTGCCTTGAAACACCCACTTCACTGATTTCAAATGAAACCCGAGATGTGTGCTTTATTTAACAAATTGTTGGCACAACTTTGAAAGGCATTGTTGGTTCAACAGAAGTGACGAGTTTATTGCCGAATTCTATGATCATTCGCTTCATCATGAAATCATAAGATTCATTTCATTAAAGGCCTATTGAGCGACGGCAAAAGTGTAATGTATGAATTAACAAACACTTTGAATCGTTAACCATCGCAGAAGTAACAAGAACCTTCCGACTTGTAATTTTATTTAGCAGATGAGATCTTGTAATGGATTCTCGAACGCCTTAATAAAAGAACGAATATAACATCAAAAAATTTCCTCGGCAAATAAAAAATACTAATTTGGACCGGGTCTTCATCTCCTTCGGACTAAAATTAGTTCAATGCCTGGATTTAGGAAAACAATCCTGTTATTATTCCTTCAGACGCCACAAATGATCTTCATGAGATACTGTCTCCTCCGTATATGTCACTTTTTATGGGCTTCTCGCCTCTAGTGGGATTAACTTCTGCCCATCATGAAAGAAGACATATTCATTTACTATGGAATGCGTCAAATTGATTTAACAGATGCAGAAGAGATTTTGCTTTTATTAAATTTATATTTTTTAAGTTGAAGACAACTCAAACACATAACGTGGACTAATACGATGGAGGGTGCGCGCAAACACTCTCGCATTGTTGACCTAGTCAACACGAAATCCATCTTTCCCTTAACCTATCCAAGCTTCTTACACCTGCTCCAGATAAGAGATCTTTTGATAAATCTGGGAGAAGTAATATGGAACACTCTTTTACAATTTTATACTTTTCTATCTTTTATAGGCCTGCATCTCAAGCTCAGAAAATCCCAGAATTTTATCATTTATTATGGCTAATCGATCGCTGGTCTGCAGTGAATGAAGAATTTAAACATTTCTGGCTACCTATTTGCTGCTCATTTAAATGGAAAGTCCAGGATAACTGCACCGTTGTTCCAAGGCAACCGGTGGGATAAAGATTAAGCTGGAGCCACCTGAGTTGAAAGGCTCTTTGATAATTTCGAAAACCCGATTTGTCATACCTGTATTTACTTGACCTTGTTAGTGAAGCATTGGATCTGCTGGTGGAAAAAAAGGATCACTGCATCACATCTGACAATGCCCTCCTGTAACGAAGCTTTGGCCGTGGATAATCTGCACCAACCCTACCGATTGCATTTTTCCTTTAGTTATGGTTTGCACGATGGTGATTTGCAGATTCGGCTTATACATTGCGAGAGATTTCTAAACAGTCAGCACTCCATTCCGGGCATTTTGCTACCGCTTCTTCCCTTCCGGTATGAATGTTTCGCATGACATCTTCTAGAAAATGATGAAGTTTTTTCACTGCCAACATAGTAAATTTCCAAGTTACGAGATGATGTTGGTGTTCACACCCTCACTATGCACCTCCAGGATAAAAGGTTTCGCACATTACTTAGCAATTTCTGCCGTTAGAACAGATTGCCTTGCATACCGATGTACATTTTGACACATTAAAATGTGTCTCACTCAGGAATATTGAAGGCCTTGAAGGGCCGACAAATCTGATCTTCATTGCTTTTGGGCTCTCCAAAACTCTGACACGGAGGAAACTCAGTGGCTTTTGCTTCTTGATGGACCCTCTACAGGTCTGTTGCCATTTCATTCCTCACTTTATTAAGCTGGCAGAACCTTTAGTGGATAATAATTCTTACAACTTCCTTACATGCCGTGATACGTAAATGCACCTCTAAAGCTATTTTTACACCTTTGTTTCCAATGTTATTAAAGGCATTGACCACAGATGTCTTGCCAAGTATGGATGCAGCGTCAGGAAAGGATGGCGAGCCTACTTTGTGCATTGCTTAATGCTTTAGTTCAACAGAGTTCGGCTAAGTTGAGCTGTCTACTCGCTTTAACTGATACTATCCTGTTTGCTGAATGGTACCGCCTTATATACTATTCACACCGTCTCTAACTTTTTCGCGTGACTCTCATGCTACATGCACTTTTATTTATGCATTCGCACAAGTCGCTCTCTGGAATTACTCTTCTAATTCGTACCTCACAAGGCAGTTTCAGCTTATGAAAAACCCATGAGCAGAAAAATAAAGTTAATAATTTGACTTCAGAGAATACTAATGCAAATGTGGATGTCATTACCAAGGAGCATCGTTTTGTCCCTTTACAGATTTGGCTCACAGGAATTTACCGGTCAAACCGCTCACAGCACCTTGGTGATCTGTAATGGTTGCGTGTCAGATATCAATCTCTTATGTCACGGATTTTGTGTAAAAGCCCAGCCATTCAGTGAAACTCGAGGATTGAAGTGACTTCGCTAATTCATGAGCTGCACCCATTTCCCCTTCTTTTAGGTCGTACAGCTGTCTGTACCATTTCGTTCAGCTGCTATAAAGGTGCTGAAGACATCATTTTCTTGAGAATTTTGGATAATTTTACATGAATATGGTTGAATTTCCGTGCTAGACATTTTTAGTTGATTTAAGTCTGATTTCAACTCAATTCCTAAAGCGGTATTGCAGAGCTCTGGTTGTGGATGTCGGTGAGAGAAAGTGCGGTCTCGATAGTGCTTTTGTCGTGTTGCAATTTGAATTGCTACGGCAACCAAAGCAAGATATTTTTCACCGTTTTGGAAAATTGAATGAGATAGGTAGCCCATAATTAACTGTATGGGACAAATTTTACGAATGATTTAATATTTGGATTTTGATATGTAGCAATGAGAAGGTGGTGCGATTCCTGCTTTCTAAAGAGACGGCTAAGTCAGTAATGTATTAAAATAAAGGAGCTTTTCACATCCCGAAGCCGCTTTTAAAAATCCTTATAAAATTATCGGCTAGTGGGTCAAGATGGTATCTCAAACCAGTTTGTAACTAATTGTACTTTTAGACCAAAAGGCTACGAGAAAAGAGGATGAGAAAACAGGAAATTTTATGACCGATAAAAGGTTTTTTCCGATCACTGGGGAAAGAGGTAGAGTTCTAGAGGGCAGAAAACACCGGGAACATCAAAATGAGAACAAAAGAACTTATTGCATTCTTTTGCATGCAGGACTTGAGATAGTTAAAGCACCCAGATAAGCTATTTCCGAATGTTTACCATCGTCAATGCATCAACGGAATGGTCTCATATAAGGGATAAATTAGAGAAAAATGCGTCTTTGTTTTGTACAAATCGGCTTTAAATTGAAACGTTTTTATTTGGCCATAGAAGATCCAGTTATTTCGATTCGATTAAGGGAATGGGACACGTATAAAGATTTGTTCACGGCTAAAGTCGTCAACTTCGGAATGGCGCAGACAAATAGATGATTCCACAGTGTGCTGGCCTTAGCTAAGAAGCACATCAAGGATTAAGGAGAATTTGGCTACAGATAAATAAGAGCGCAAGTTTTGATTTAATTGTTAGGGTCGGGGTTGAAACGTATTTTACCAGGTATCGAATGGCGCGTGTAGGTAGTAAGGTTGAATGTGATTCCACTTTCTTAATCCAAAGTCTTCGTGCACGAAATGATGAAAAATAGGTAACTTGATAAATGATTTTGAGGTTCATTTTCTGTGCTTAAATCGGCTTAGCTGTTCAACCCCAATTTATTCCCACCAGTTGTAATATGTATTTCTTTGATGTAATTGAGAGACATACCGCCAAAGTTGAAAGAATAAATAGCAGTTTACTGATGACCACTGTGAAGGCAAGCAGAACCTTTTTATCTTGGCGAGAGAACCGTTACGCAATGATCTCTTGCAATTCGTCCACTTGACAATGACCAGGAATGGGGCTGCTTAATTAACCACATGTTAATTAGGGTAGTGATGCTAAGAGGTTTTAAAAATTTTCGTTTGTACACGCTTTGGTTTGTTTGTTTTGTTTTACATTGGCATTCTCTAAAGTCAGATTATGAACATTATTTTTCTGCTCATGGGTTTTTCATAAGCTGAAACTGCCTTGTGAGGTACGAATTAGAAGAGTAATTCCAGAGAGCGACTTGTTCGAATGCATAAATAAAAGTGCATGTAGCATGAGAGTCACGCGAAAAAGTTAGAGACGGTGTGAATAGTATATAAGGCGGTACCATTCAGCAAACAGGATAGTATCAGCCAAAGCGAGTAGACAGCCTAAGGAATGGAAACGCTGAATTTTCCATACACGGATATGTTTGAGACGGAACCCTCGGCTGAATTTATACACCCTTCACCACCTGTTGAGAAGTGGCCATTTTTGCCTGTTTTAATGATGGACCCCCCTACCGAAGTTACATTTCCTTTTCACCATGTAAAAACTAATCCATTCCCTTCTGCGTTGATAACAGAACCCACGAGTGAGTTTACGCTTCCCCCTCAACCTGTTGAGATAGTATCCATATCCGCCTTCGTTGATAACAGAACCCACGAGTGAGTTTACGCTTCCCCCTCAACCTGTTGGGATGTATCCATACACGCCTGTGTTAGTGACGGAACCCGTGATTGAGTATATGCTTCCTCCACAACATGTGAAGAAGTGTACATGCCCAACTGTGTCGAAGACAAAACCCGCGTGTGGGTTCATGCCTTCTC
>NW_020170406.1:962696-972178 GCF_000524195.1 Echinococcus granulosus | reverse complement strand
GCATGCACAACTGTGTTGAAGACGAAACCCGCGTGTGATTTCATGCCCGATCCACAGCCTGTAAATGAGTGTCCTTGCTCATCTGTGCCAATGGCGGAACCCACGGCTAAGGTTATGTGTCCACCGAAGCCTGTGGGGCAATCTCTACCATCCGTTGATGTCGAGCAGTTAGCTCAAATTCTTCTCGAGATTTTTTTTGCTTAAAAGACTAATTAAATGCAACTAGTGCTGAATATTTTTAGCAATTCACTAATGCATTATTATGAATAGTATATTACAAGGAGTTTCATTTTTTGAAGCAGTAGTATTGCACCACTGGGGGAATCTTTTGCGTGAGGTTTATGGAATGAGTAATGTCACTCGAAATCCTGAGATCCACTGAATGGTTTGCTTTAAGGTAAATATTTTTTGAAAGCCGGATTGTCATCTGACATGCAATCATTGCATACCACCGATGTGTTGTTGGTAATTCTATCATTAAAGCCCTGCAAGGCATATTAGTGAGAGGATACAATGGTAATTTCAATGTAGTTATTGGTAGTACTGCCTAAATATTAACATAAAATTCTTAGCTGCCAACTCATGAGTGTTCTCCCGACTTCATGATGTCTGATGTTGAATAGTGAATGTGAGGAACGTCAAAGCCGCACTTAGAAAGAAGGGAAGTCCCACACACAGTAGACGAATGTGCTTTTTATTCCCGATTTTATTATATGGGCATATCAGTGACTGTGGTTGTAAAGTTTGCCCGTACTTGCAATCTTCTATCCCGATTGCTTGTAATGCTAAGACGTGTAGGCAGCACAGTTTCCAAATCTTGAGAATAAAAGTAAGAAATGTGGAATCTGCGTGTCATTTTAAACCATCTTTGGCAATTATGGGTGATAATAAAACAACTAATTTTATCTCCCTATGTCGTTTTAAGCTATTGTTCCCTATATTAGAATCTCTTCCAGTTCTCTAGGCTCACCGCTTCAAGCTGAAAAAATGCGTTTTCTGGCTAAAATTAGTCTCTTCATTGAACTCATTTTATTTAAATGTTAGACTTTAGGAGATCCAAATTACCATATTAACAGATTTTTAAGGTACTATCAGAGGCGGATCTAAGTTAAAATAACTTCTACCGCCCATATTTCACCCATAAGAATCTTCCGCAGGCAAAAATATGAGCACAACCTACCCGAAATATGACTAATTAAGGTGTGCATTTGTGTTTTACGTTCTTTTGGGTGCCTTGGAATGAGCACCAAGGGATATCCATTTGCTTACTGTTGCCCAAATAATATGGCTGAATTTGGTAGGTTAAACGAGTGTTGAAGTTGAGAAAATGGGCCATTCTGATGCCAGAAAACTTCAAGAAAGTGCAATTTAGAACCAGGTGGGTTTTAAATGAAATTGGGCTGGAAGGATGCCACTTTACTGTGTTACTTAAAACCACTTTTTACAAGAAATTAATGACTAAGGCGCGCAGTTTTATGATTGGTTTTTGTGTAGCTCGCAGCAACGGCTTGAAGAAAGTTGTTTTACAAGCCCATAGTACGCATTACAAGTTAAAGACGGACAAGCGGCTGACTTTTTGCCACCTTACTTTCTATTCGCCCCACTGTGTACGGCGTTCTCTGTTCTCTACCATTTTTCTTCCACGTCTACCTAGCTCTAAGCTCGCAAAATGCTTCCCGAATGTAGCTAGTGTATGCGGTTTAGGGTAGTCTACCTCACAATACCAGATTAAAGCGCATTCTGAAGCTGTCTGCCTCCCGTCCCCAAAGTTGTTGTACAGCATTTCATAAAAGTGTATATGAATTATTTGTTCGTGCTAAGATATCATCCATTAACAATCCAAGCAACCCAAAGACACATAGAGACGTGAATTGCATTACATGAAGGGGGAAGATTGATTAATTATCCATAACAGCAAGGAGAAACAGACGTTGCTGTCTTACTAACTAGAATAGTTAGTGGTCAACGTAATAAGAACGCCATTCTGCTATGATGAAAGTGAGTAATGAAGTAACTGGCCCATACCTAGATCAACACAAGTGAGCAGAGAAGGTGGTGCTGCGAGTGAATAAATTAGTGCAGCCTAGTTGTCGCACGTTGTCCCAAATGATACCTCTTTTTGCTTCATCTGTTTTATGTGCGTCTTCAAAGCACCCTGTGCATTTTGAACAGTTAGCTGACTGGGTTAGTGACTTGTGATGGGTAATAGTTTATTGCAGCGACCTGCATTAAGCGAGTAGACGCATCGCTAGTGCACATCACCTAATGCCCTACTCACTTTACATTTCTAAGGCATGCAGCACTACCTCCAAATGAATCTGTTTTGTGTGTATGTGTGGTTCACAGCAAAAGAATTTGGTCATGACGGCTAGCTTACTTGCTGAAGGCTTAATAACAAATATGGCTGAGAGCCACTGGTCTATGCTCTTGAAACAAATAAAGGTGAACTGGTCAAACTAGCGAATCGGGTAACGGAAAGAAAGGCCTTCTCTACAAGTAAAAGGGCAGCGCCAGACCCTGTCAGCCAGCTTCCATGTACGACCATAAGAATACTCCTTACTGCACTTTGGTTACTAGAAGAAGGTGAAGGATAATGCCTCAATTCACCCCCATCTTTATTGCCATAATGGCTTTTGCTATCTTAGGATTGGCCCCTTCCATGGCATTGGCAACAGACAAGCGCATGATCATAGGAAGGCATATTCACATGATCAGAGATAGAATGGGGAAATTAGTTCGGAAATAAAGGTGAGATGACTATAAAGATGGCAAGGTAGAAGTTCTTTTCTTATAAGGGCTATGAGATTTACTTTAGGTAGAAATTTACTTTGACGGTTGGGATGGGCAATGATATGGGAGAAAAACCATATTTATTTAAATATAATTTAACTGTATAAGCTCCATAGCTTATCCGAACTCCGATTTCTATGCTCATGAAAGCGACATGCAACTACGCCTACGACTTTAGCTCCCCCTGTCGGAGATAAACACAACCCATGCTATTCCATTTTAGTATTCAAAAGATTCTTCTGACATTTGATTGTTTGGACAGTCTGGAATGCTTTTCAGTGTGAGTTGAGCTTTAGTTCATCTCTCGTTATTGACCAATATGACGTTAAGACATTTTTTCAGGCCAAATTTTTTCCAAGCCATATCAATATATGAGGGTGTTGATCCTCAGGAAGCCCAACTCCCCAGCTAAAGAATCCTTGGTGATAGAAAGAGTTAAATTCTTCAGCAGGGATCCCTAAGCTAAAAAGAAAACGCTTATATTTGAGACTATTAAAGGTAAATTTAACAATTAGTGCTTGCACTTGTAATTTCTGGGAAAACAATGCTTCTTGTGTTAAATAAATTGTAAAGGTATTGCCCAAGATCACAGTGGACTCTCAAACTTTGTTTCATAAACATAGAGAATGTAAAATACCAAAGTGTGTGTCCTCTGACCCTTACCTTACTGAAACCACAATTTTGGCATTAAAAATGGGTCTCAATGGCCATTCTATTAGCTGTTTAAGCTAGTTGTTGCTTTGCAAAACTTTAAAAACACAGAAATGCACAAATTGCCAGTTGATAGCTATTGAGATACTTAAATCATCGAAATGGGCTTTGTAGGATTTATCGACATATGGTGATATAATTTATGAAAGGCCATATCCATTGCAGATTGTTAGTAATTAGAAAATGGAAGCTTTCAAAACATCAAAGAACATTCTATAGACATCCCCTTAAATTTTTTGTCCAATGATCCATAAGCAGCATTTGTGTCACCTTCGAGAACCCTGTTTGGTAATATAAGACTTTTTAATAGAATCAGAGCCTTCAAGACGCAGCGACACTAAGATATTGAGGGAGAGACTACTAAAACAAATGCAGCATCATCATTCTTCGGCTTCAGGCTATACATCATAGTCAGTGATGCACAAACTACTCATAAGCCTGGAACCAAGACAATGAGTGGCTTGTCCTAGACGCGAGGACATTCTACTTCAATCACATCCATGGGTTTCGTCAACTGTTTTGGTTCCTTCATTCTGTTAAAGATTAACTAATCTGGTACTAATAATGACCGTTGAATGCTCTGATTACCACATCGTATATACTAGTCACCATTTGTATGATTCTTTGCCAGGAATGTAGTCATCGCTGCTTTTTCTCCTTATGGTACGTTTAGTGCTGCCTAGTTGATTATCTGAGTTTTGGTCGGGATCGTACGGCACAAATTAGGCACATTTTGTTGAAATGAAGACATCTTTGGGTACACTGTGATGATTTCTTCAATTGCTCTACTATGTTGTCACTTCAGCTGGTGCCCACTATACCACCTTGCAAGATTCATGATTTAAGTGATTTCACCTGCTGCTAGTTTGCGGTAAAGTTCTAATCACTACCATCAGTTTTGCGTCTGATTCTTCCTTGGAGCTATCGCTAAATCCACGTTCTTAGATGAAGCCTTGTTCAAAAAGAAAAAAGTTGACTAGGCCTTAAAAGAAACGATAGAGACAGAACATCTTGTTACCTAGATGTCGACCAGGACCTGCTATAACTAAAGTGTCCACAGAAATGAAATTGTAATGATTTTCAGACGTCTTTTGGATTGTCCAAACGTTCTTACGCTTCTCGCTTTCATGTCATATTAGGTTTTAGAATTCAATGCGCTGGAAAATTCACCATTTCAATGAACGTAATAGTGCACACTAACTTTTGCGTTAAGTTGATTAATTAGAATGAGAAGTTTGTGAGGAATACCCCTTAAACTGATATAAGGCACTTGTAAATCTGTAAACACGAATTAAACAGGCTTTTAAAAATACCTCTGATTTTTAGGAATACTGCAGTTTCGCAAATTTACCCATTCAATTGCATCATTTATTACAGGTAATGCCAACTAGTGGTTGCGTTATGGATTTGACAGCTTGATTATAAGCAATTTGACTAAAAGGATGAAAATTCCCCCTTTATTGCTCTGATTACGTTTTCGTTAGTGTTTTTTATTTGTGTAAAAAACAGCTATCAGAAAACTTTTACCTGTTCCATAATAAGTTTCTTTTACGTTTGAATGTTTAAGTCATATTGGGACTTGTAATTTGGAAAGATCACAAGCATTTAATCCTCTGCAGCACTACTCTTATTACTATCCTATTACCATAAGTAGGTCAGAAAAACGTCATTCGAGGTGGCAGGTAGCAGTGATAATTGGTAAAGGAAATGGTGTACTGCCTTTCTTAAAAAAAGCGTGTAATTCGCATAGATCTAATCGTACAAGAGACCTTAGGCATAGTTTGCCATTGGGATATAAAACTCGACAGTCGCTGGGCTTTTGTTTGGTTACTTCTCGATTGCTGTCCAGCGGCAGGTCATTCAAATGACATAGACTTTTTAAAGACAGTTTCACATCTGTACCCCAGTGATTATTATGACTGTGGTCATGCTGTTTTCAGCTTATCCCCTCTGGACTCAATCCTGTGCAGTTCAGCAAACGCTAAGAAAGCACGGATAATCGTGAAAAATAAATGTGAAATGAAGAATAAATAGATTTTCATTAAACTAATTTAACAGTAGGGTAATCCGACATTTGGAATAGAGAGCACAATACAACTGTTTAAGGGTATTTACGGTTTCGAGAAGTTTGCATCTGCCGAGTAATGCAAAGGCCCTCTTGTGTTAATCAACATGGAAGGGTTGAAGGGCAGACAGACCGTTCTATGATGATGTAAGTGCACTGAGGAATCTCTCAATGCTGCATCAGTCTAGGTGCCACTAATATAAAGGGATGTACACAGGTGAACAGGGGTCGTATTTCAACGGATAAAGTGCAATATCCACCTCGCAGAATTCATTTGATAGCGTTTTATATTTTTTAAGGTTACCGTTTAATGAATATTCTCCAGTAGTTCGCTCTTTTGTTATTGAAATATTTCTGGATAGCGTGGCGAATCATAATGCTGTACTGCGGAAATTCAAATTTTAAAAGCCCTAGTCTAGTTTGGGCGTTTTTCTAATTCTCCACCCACCATCAAAAGGTCTATTGACACAGGCACATCGCACAAATCGATCGTCGCAGTCGCCTTTCTTAAAAGATTCACCGAAAGATGATTTTTCAAATAAAAATAAGATACAGAAGTTTTGAAGCATCTGCTCTCCTTACTTCCTTAAGGTCCTTAGTCGTCATTCTGAACCTAAACTATAAGTTCTTTGCAAAAATTACACCTGAATATTTTTCGCAGAGTCTACTACCCGTCTGTTTTAAAGAATAAGAATCTTAGATGGATTAATATCGCAAGCCAAAGCAAGTGTTACAACTATGGACTGCAACTGCTTTAAACTCAACTTCCAGCTGATAACTTTTAGGGCATTGTGGTACATTTTGGTGCCGACTACAACTTAAAGAATAAAACAGAAAAGATCACTAATTTTAAGTGAATTATGATTAGATTTCGAAGTTTCTGTATCTCCTCTAGAGCTTAACTATTAGCTAAAATTCTTATAAATTGGCCGCATTTTTGACATTGGTCTTTAAACATCATTCTATAGCATTCCACTTTTTCCTAGCCACAAATAGCGAGGAAAATTTACCTTGATATTTATGGAATGTAAGCCCAACAATCAAGTGAAATGGCTGGCTACGCTATGAAACAAAAGGAAATAGAAAAAAGCCGCCTTAAATATTTTGATCAAATGATAAAATAACAGCAAGTCAAGCAGACTGAATTTCGTAAATAGATCTAAAAGTCGAACGGAAATTTGGATTTTGTGATTAAGATGTTTTTATTAAGGAACTTACAGCTTTCACTATTAGGTAGTTTTTAGGCTACAACTTCTTTAGTATTCCGTCATTCTGTCGTGATAAGGCGGACCAACACAAGAGGACTTAGCATTAATGCACTAAAAGTGCGTGAAGGTGTAGGCCCAGGCAGAAGACCACATTGCCAGAAAAATTTGCTAAATCTGTAGAATTTGAAGAGCTCACAGCAGCAAACCTAAATTATACTAAATTTCAGATTATTAAGTGGCGCTGTACCCAATGAGAATCCATTTGAACTATTGCTTCAAAGCCTGAAAGAAGTTCTAAAACAGGTATGCCCCACTGCTAAGTCACTTTTAGTGGCACGATTTGTCTGTATACCCCAACATAAGGGGACAATATGTTACCGGACCATGTTCTAAATAGTTTGTTAGGCCTATTGTAGAATCCAAAATCAAGGATATGCTAAAAAAGACAACTTTTAACTCTTAGTCACCTTCAGCATTTTACGCATTCGATGCATTCCTAAAGTTAGCTTAAATGCCAAAATTTTTTACATGATTTGAGATAGCAGTGTGATCTGGGGACTTTTGTAAGGTCTTGTTTACGGTGACCGGATATATGAAAGCGCTTTCTCATCGCAGCTACGTCCCCATTTAAAGGGAGTTACGCATTTATGGTCGGATATTTTCTTCATTTAAAGTCCTTATAAATTTATTCTTTTCTCTATTGAGCTAAAATAACTGTCATGTGAGTCTGTTCTTTGTAAATTGGAAATAAACTAGTTTTATGGATTCATAGGAAACGAGCTTTTAACAACCAGAAATGCTTCTAGAATAATTATTAATTTATAATTATTTTAGAACACGAAATAAGTCAACGACTCCCAGTTTCGTAAAATAAATCACCTCGTAGGCAAATTAATCGCATCTTAGGCAAATCCTATTTACCTCACTTTTATTTCCAACTTGTTTAGTCTGTCTTAAGCGTCATCGAAAGATTATCCAATTTAAAGGTGTGATCACTGCCTAGAGAAATACCATCAGGGGAATGAGGAGGATTAAGCTAGGTGTCTCCGCAATTATTCTACCAGTTTATGATGAACATTGCCAAAAGTTGTTCTTGTCGCCCTAACCTCTAATTTTTTTGCCAGTATAGACTAATGATTCTCCGCCACTGTGAAAAATGGAAGGCCTTCCGGCGTTCCATAACTTAGTGCACATGATTTAGAGTATTTTTATCATCAAAGGCAAATTATGCATTCAAACTATTTTTGGATGGTGCGTTCTACTGTACCTCTCTAAACTCTGTAAAAACTGTAAAAAGTTTCAGTAACTTTAAAATATGCGAGCAAACGAACTCCTAAAACGTAAAATTCAAGACGTACGTGGCTTGACATGGTAAAAAATGAAAATTTTCACTTGATGTTTTTGAAGCTAAGTTCTTAATTTTGGATTGTTTTAAGACAAATTCTGCAAAGATCTGTTAGTGATTAGCAAATTTTAAGGCCCTTCCCTGATTTCAATCCATTATCTAGAGTGTTCAATTATGAAGAGTTCAGTAGTTTCACGTCAAATCATCCCATTGATTAATATATGATGTTAGTTCAGGGTTATTGTGACCTTAAAGTACAACAATTTGTTACGTAGATAGCCAGATATTTATGCTGAACTAGTTGGGAATATGCTGGGGAGCCAAAACATCGACTCTATCTACAGGTAGCTCTTTTCCAGAAAGTTCATCATGTTCGTGTCCTCTAAAAGGTAAGTGTGCACTCTTTCCGTGTTTGTCTATAAAGTCAGGGGTCACATTTGCTCTTCTGGCTTGACATCTTAACGAAAATTTGGAGCCAATAGAGAGACATTCATGAAGTTCATCCACCTACCCATCAGATGACCATTGAAAACACAAATATTTGTGGTGGCAATACAAGACCTGTACATCATGAGTCTGGTTAATGAAATTTTATCCCTTAAAGAGGACCATTTTTTGCAGGTCTACATCGTATTACGAGAATATCAAGAAGTAAAAGTAGGTGGAATTTTTTAAGGTAACCCAGAATTAATCAAAACGCAAATACTACGAGTTCTGGAGCGAAGATGAAGGCCTTTTTTTGGTAGTAGCTGCCCTATAAGCGTAATGTTAAATAATCTGCGAATAAGACAGCTTTAGGAATAGAAACTGGTAAACATACATTTCATACGTTGAATTGGAAAAATACAGTTTTATCTGTATTTGTATTTATCTGTATTTTATTTATTATACTCTTGTGGAAAATAATATCATTTATGCATATTTATTAAATTTATACAATCATAGCTATAAGGAATTGGCACCGTTTTGAGCTCCTCTGCTCCTCGAATCAGTTATTCACTTTTACTAAATCTCTCAAAATGTTTTACCTCTGTCGAATGTGTTCCTTTGCGTGCCGTCGTAGGGATTTTATGATGCTGCACTGTAATAAATTTTATCACTTACTGCAATATTCAGCAACTAAAAGCAAGCCATAAATGAAAGCCAAGGTGGCGAAATATTATCTTTCTCCATAGGTTAATTAAGCAGGTTCGTGGGGGGTTGTTTAAAAGGAAATTAAGCAACGGCCTTAAGGCATAGGATTTCGAAGCCCCAATTTGTACGGCAATTTGTCCCTACAAGCAAAAAATACCCTAATTTGCCCGTCTTGGCCTTTTTTAATTTCTAAGCATTTGTTTTGCCATTCTTGTGATTGCCTAATCCC
>NW_020170406.1:930426-962596 GCF_000524195.1 Echinococcus granulosus | reverse complement strand
GGAAAAAAAAGATAATCATCACGAAAATACGAAAAGTGCGATGGGGTTAAGGATAGGGTAAGACTGCATTTCTTTTTTTCATTCTCTTTAGTCAGTCAGCCAGTAAGCCGTTCAGCCATCCATCTATACATTTCCATTGGAATACATGTTTGCTCAAACGTACCTTTTACGTGAGTAACAGTCAGAAGGTGCAATTTTTTTGTTGGATCGGACGCGACCGGCTCCCGAAGAGGATACCCACTCTCAAACTTAACCTGCGATATCCGTGCCCATTAAATAATCGCCACCCGATCAAGCATGTCCTCGTTCAACCTATCTATTCCTTCTAGGGGCGCAAATACTAGGGAGAAGGCAGTGAGTGCCATACCTTTTATACTTTTCCCTCTTGCTATTCCCTTTCTTCCCCTTTTACTTATCCATAACCAATCCTGTTCCCGTTCTAACCAAATTGCAGATCACATTGGTAAGTTTTGAGGCAGTTTGCTCAGTGGGTTCCTATATTGCATGGTAAGACGATATATAAAACATTCTTTTTGTTGACAAATTGACTGTTTTTGAATGATATATCAAGAACACGAAGATTGTCTTCCAAGCGCTTAGCTAGATCGATTTGTAATTGGATGAAGTATCGGGAGAGGAATTATAGTTGCTGTTTATTCATCAGTATGCAAAAAATTCCTTTTGCAGTAAATTGCACACATATAAGCCCACATGGCATGGTCTTGTTGAGATGACGTGATGTATAACTTAGAAATATAGTAGGGGGTGATTGAATTGAGTGGGAAAGCGCTCGCGAATAGCCACTAAAGAATGCTTCGCTGCCTTAAATAGCGCTGCAATTTAAAAGCTGCATCCTATTACTAAATGGTCATTTAGCCAGTCAGCTATAAATCAAAGCTACGCGGTACACTTTTGTAACACGGGATTTAATTGTGAGGAAAGAACACATTTGCATTGCGTAGTGTATGTTTTGTGAGTTTCATTGACTTACTAGCTCCCACCAGGACTTTCTTTTCCAACATTATTTCGGTACAAACCAACTAGCTTAGCACTCACATTCACTATGCCACCAAATTATGTTTGGCGCGTAAACCTTCATTTACTGTAATTAGTAGCAGCAGGCAACTGCTCCTTACTCTAAAGTAGAAGTTAAAATGCCCCTTCCTCCGCTCATTGACGAGGCACAGAAACCCCAAATTTAGTTAAATAATATGAACCAGTCCTAAGTGATACTTTCTACTACCGTATGCTACATTCTCCTTAAATACTGTACGTCAAGTTTGACAAGAGGCTTCTGGAGCTTTGGGAGCGTTCTTTATTTTGCCATGCCAATTAGTTTAAACGATCAATTTTTGGACTTATAATGGGTTTAAAATAAGTAAAAAGTACTAAAGCGTATGATACAGATTTCCGTACCGACCGATGCCCTTGATTTTACTCTGATACAGTGGCATGCATTTTATGCGTTTTAAGAGTCATGTATAGTCAATGCAGTGAACAGTATTGATAAAAATGCCGGCCTTTTTGAACACTTGATACCCTAGACCGGTGTTACTTCCTATTCGGTGACGTAAATCAAAGTAGGCAGTCTTCCATAATGAAATACTATCATTTTCTTTTGAAAATAGATAATTCCCAATAATATCCCTAAAAGCAGATGTTTTGTAGCTTATGTATGTTACGAAATTTTATATGCATGGGTTCACATGATTGGAAAAGTAAAAACCTAGTAAAAAATTTATTTTATTAGTGGTCACATATCTCTGCATCCGCTACATTTATGAAGATTAAAGTGATGTTCTGCTGCTCGGAATGTGTCAGTCCTTAAGAAGTAATAATGGCAACATGAAAATCCCTTCTTATAAAATATAGGAATGATATATTAAACGCAGATACGGATTCCGTGGATTAGTTTTCATAAAAAATATGTCATTATTAATAATCACATGCTGTCGATAAGCATCCGGTGAAATTCACCGAACAGTATTTTAGACTACAAGTCTATGGTATTTCAGTTGTTGTGATGGATTCTTTTAAGCGTCACATTGACACTGCAATAGTAAATGTACAAACGCACAATGCATACCAAAGTCACCCTATATGCTTTATAATTAGGCATTTCAAGCATAACTTGTCTTGCATGGAGATCCCTTAGCGGCCTTTGACAAGATTCGGCTACAACATCCTCTGATTTTCATTTAAATACCACTTTTATGGTTAGGCAGATTTATATGTCTACCGCTAAGGTTAGACTGAGCGCTAAATATCATATTTGAATACAAAATAATTCATGGTAATTTAGTAAGCTGTGAGAACTATAAAAGGTCATATTGCAGGGGCAAGTACTTTAGTTTTGTATTTACATCTTTGAAAAGGTGGTGGAAAGTAACCAAATGGTATATGAAAATGAAAGCGATATTTTCTCAAATCTCACAAGGCTGCCTCCGTACCCTAATCGCCATCATCATGGACTTGCTTCTGGCATATGCAGAGCATTCCACATGCATTGTGTGTGCGTGAGTACAAAGAGCACAAATATGAAATTATTTTCGACTCATTTCTATTCTTGATTTGAATTCTAAATGTGGTCATCAAAAAGACACTGTTAGAACTGAAAGTGACTGCCATTCTTTTCAACACCTAAGCCTGCAAATATCTACACCGCCGAGACGAAATTGGTGCATAATTTAAGACTAGAAACTTTGACACGTAAGGCCTTGTAAAAGCTGCATTTCAGAACTCTTGAGAAGAGTGCGAGACAAACTTTTTGCGATTATAACTTAATCAAGCTTAACAAGTTCATTTTTGAGCAATTTACAAACAAGAAATCTTTGAGAGGTCATAAAGCCATCATATTTTTGTAGTTTGGACACTTCCAAGCTCGCTTTACTAAGTACCTCTTTTAAACGAAAAGCTTGTCTTGCAAGTAACTGTGCTGTTATGAGGGACAGACCTTTTTTTACCTTTTTTCACAAAAAAGTCCCTAATGATTGCATGTGTTATTTGGAAAAATAAACATGGCGCCAAATATGTACCTGACTTTCGATGTCGATGGATTTATTTTGGCTATAATACGACAAATATGTTTAAAAGTGCTTTAGGCAAATAGTTGAAAGAGTTTACGTAGACGAAGTTCATGCTGCTCTACATTTGGTTTGTTAAAATATCTTCATGTAACCCTTGCGATTCCTTGAATGCAGGCAGTTATTTGTGTGTTTGTTGGTATTGCATTTTGGAATGTGTTTTCTACAACTTCCCCCACGAAATGATTTAAATTTGGTCCCAAAAGCGCTAAGGCTTCTCGTAAAATGTGCGTAATAATTAATAAAGATGCAGCAGTAGAACTCACTCAAGAGTAAGTCATTCAATGCCTTGACGGCTTCAAATTATTTGGCTAGAGAAAGGCCTATTTATATGATTTCCTCTTTATTTCTGTATTTCACCCTACAAAAGGCTTCCTAAACTTCAGATAGCTGACTGCCTCACCGATTGAGTGATACGTAATTGGAAACGGATGTTGTACTGCAGCGTCAGCTAACGGAACAAACACAACATTGACAACCATTCCTAACTATTCCTCTATTCAACCCAAACACATTTTGCACTTATAAGGCACATATCCCATCAGCTTCACGTGATGGTGTTTTGTAAGTCTGTGTTTGTGGTGCATGGTGGACTGGCTGAAGGACACGTAACAATGTGTTCCAGGACCCATTCATTTATCTACCAGACACTAATAATTGCAGCTAAGAGACGTGCATGAAAAATTTATCTTCTTCAGAAGTGGCAGATTCACTCAGTCTATTAAAAAGCACATTTTGTTCTCAGTCAGGCATGATTATGTAAAAGTTCAAAATGCGTTCTACCTCGAAGTATACCTGTAGCAATAATGGTACCGTTGCATCATGCTTATTATTCAAATTATATTTGCCCAAGTAATGGTGAATGCCCATTCTTGGCGTTTGATAGGTACATGGCCACAATTAGAAAGAATAGTTAGGAAACAAAGTGAGGTTGGATTGGAATTGGCTAGAGATGGATAGCTTACGTTTAAAGGTGAAGCTTTGGACAAAAGCAAAATTAGTGGTTATTTTCTGCTTCGGCAGGAAATGGCTATGTTTTGGACTCTAATATTGGCTACGCCAAAAAACGCCCATTTTTTAATTCTGTTTAAGCTTAATGCTAATTATCAAAATGTGCGAACTTATTTGATCACCTTTAATTTGTAGGTCCAGTTCTTTAGCAAACTTGCTCTGCAGCTCATTTGTAAGTCAACCAAGAAATGGATTATAAGTTCATTTTTAATTATTATTATGCTTGTATCACTGCAGTGTTTGTTTAAATTAAGACCGATTTAATTAGCCCCAACTGTGATTACTGTCGTTACACCTGCAAAAACAACCAACAAAGTCATCACACATCTGCCGCATGGAGACCCTGTTGTTATATATCAGTAAAAATACGGAGGAAAAGTTAACTTCAAAATTTATTACATCATCCGCAGGGTTTTGGCAACAGTTTAGAGGACAGGTTCTCTGTCAAGGTTATTATTTGCTTAAAAAAATTTAAGAAGAGAAATCCGATTTTTCATGTGAAGTAATAACTGGTAAAATCCACCTAATGTCGCCTCTGGAATAAAATAATTGCTTGAAGTTTCGCAGCGTTCGAGACTTATGAATCCAAGTAGTGTGGTGCTTGGAGCCTGTAAAGATAGAATACTCCGTGTAAATAAACGTTACGTTTCGTTGTCAAAAAAATGATATACGCTGAAGTGGAACCAAAGGAATAAATAACCAAGGTATAGGATCTTTGTATGAGATATTAAGGGCATTTTGTTTTAATTAAGTTTTGTAGTCTAAACTAGTTTTAGTGATAAATCGAGACAAATATGTCAAGGTGGGAGAGAAGTACTCCAGAACACATCAAACCAAAGCACAGGCTCAGCAATGATGGCGCGAAAATAGCAGTTCAGTCAAGAGAAGTCATTTTTTTTAGAAACGGTTTTAAGTTGAGTGCGTTTATTGAGTAAATGAGGGTGAAATTAGTGGCAAACCAAAATAATCAACTTTTACGAAACAAACAATGAGATGACGTAATTCCAAATGAATTGGATAGTGAATGAAAAAAGTAAAAATTTTATTATTAGTTTCTCTAATACGTCCAAATTGAGCCTGAATGATGCTAAGGAAGAAATTATGTATTATGAAATCGGCAAGGATTTCAAAGCTTTAATATATATCCGATTTACAGTAATAACTCTCAAAAGTGATTCGTAGAGGTTAATGTGTTTTTTGGGAGTCCACAAAGCAACGCCTACCGTTCTCACGCATGTGGATCAGTCGCACGGATGAAACAGGACAACCATGAGGGGACTAGACGTGTCTCCAGCCGCTGCAGACATTTGGGACGCCCTAGACTACGAGTGACTCATGCATGGCCAGACAATTGAAGTACAATCATGCCATTAACGTTACCTGCATTTACATTAATCATCCGAAACTACATGCATGCTTGTTTTACCACAGGCATAGAGGGTGGCTTTCGCGTCGTCACCGCACGCCTACGACTTGTATGCAGTCTCAAGGGGCACATTTGGCAGGAGCTTTTGACCTCTCTTCTTTGGACTGATCATGGTAGAATTAAACGGCTACTTTAGTGCTGCTGATGCAAACTACAGACGCTTTAAATAGCGGATATAGACCCAGGTTGTAAGCCTAAACTAATCATTTCTCTTATCAATTTTCAGTACCAGTGGGTAGCTTAATTTGGTTTAAGAATTTTTACAAAGGAAAATTTGGAGAAGAAAAACTGAACATTTAATTCAATCCAAAGAAGTCTCTTCTTGGTCGGTTACGCAAAATAGGTCCCAAATGTCGAAAACTTCCGAAAATATATTCAAACCGTGCAAAGAATGTCTGAATCACATTAAATCGCTACCTGTTTGAGTGCATTTTCTCGCGCTGATACTACTTTACCCGATTGGGTAATGCATAAATCAAAGTTTAGAGTAATTCAAACGGTCAAACAGACCGTGGTAAAAGTAGACTGTGTGGTAGTAACGTTCTCTAGAAGACAATTTTTTACCACAAAACTGACAGCCATTAAATCGAATCACAATAGCTTGCCTTGATAAAAAGGCAGCGTCTTCATTCTGGGGTAGTGTTAACTATGTTGTCACCAAGACCTCAAAGAAAATGCGTCTTTTGGTCGTGAAGACATTACTTCAACTTTGTTGCTTAAATCCCATCCACACTATTCAAATAATTGTCATAAAATAATAAAAAACGCGCGTCGCATATTGCGAGCTACGGCACCAAAGTCACCTGCAGTGAAATGGCCAAATAAAACAAATGTTCTTTTGCCCCTAGGCATTATGTCTGTGTTTTAGTTTTTTAAGGAACTTTTGGCATTATGTTTTTTTTTCCTTTTTAGCAATAGCCATTTGCAAATTTTGCGATTATATAGACGTATCAAATAGGATGATAAATCTTCATTGGGCAGGAGTCGCTTAATCTTTACTAACTTTTACTTTTATTTAAGAAAAATTAACAAGCTTTGTAAATTTAAATAAGATTTGTCTAATGTCCTACTCAAAATCATTATATTATATTGCATCATTAGTGATATTATTAGAACAATTGTTTTTTGCATAAAAGAAATATTTCAATGAAAACTTGGAATAAAAATTCATGTATCCATCTTTTTCTTTAAATTTTCAAAAAAGGTGCGTAGGATAAAATTAGCAATAGTGCCTCATACCCTACCATTTCTCACAATCTGGAAATACAAGAACGAGGCTGATTTTTACAGAAGGAAATATAAAGTAACGACTGCAGCTTCATCGTTCAAAATCAAGGAATATATTCTTGCAAAAGAACTAACCGGAGTTAGGGTAGTTCAAATGGGTTTTTTTCGCCGATTATCGTTTCTAGGGCATTTATCACCGATGTGCACCAATTCCTTGCCGCATTTTTTCCGCTAAAACGCGCATAGATACAAGTAAAGGTATAAATGGTAATAGAGCACTTTATAATTTGCTTATTGTAATGCTGTGAAGCAGCCATCTTCACAAAAATATGTGACGATTACTGGGTATATGACTAGTTTTAAAACCAAAAGGGTTTGTTGTAGACGATGGAAGTGTATTTCCTCAAAGTGTAGGGTAGCCAATTAGGCTTGTGAGGCTGCAAAAAGCTTCCCGTAGCAGTTTACTTATTTGATTACCCAGCACTACGGTCTATAATCCTTTGCTAATTATACACAGGCCTCTAAATTTTGCTTTGATATAATATTTTGTCTTAGGAGCCAAACGAATCCTTGATTACGCTCTTTTGTACCTCACTTTTATTTCTTAACCATGTAATCTGTTAAGCACTTAATTATCTGATGCCATGAAAAGGCGCAAACCAGTACTAGGAGAAATATGATCAAGGAAATGCGTGAGATGGAGTACGTTTGTTAAAAAAATCACATTTTTACTACTTGGCGTATGTTGTGTGAGTTCCATCGACCTACTAGCTCCCACCACTACTGTCTTTCCCAACATTATTTGGGTACAAACCAAATGGCTCAGAACTCACGTCCAACGTGATTGAAAGCTAGGCTTGGCATGTTAACCTTCATTTATTCTAATTGGTAACAGCATACAACTTCCCCTCACTCTGAACTTAGAGCGTTTGCCCCCCACCCCCCTCTCTTTAAAGATAGGCAGAATCCCCCCAAATCAGATGAATGATTTGAACCAGTTCTGGGAAGTACTCCTGCTGCTGCATGATATGCCCACCTAAACTACTGAGTGGCAAATTTGGTAAGAAGCTCGTAAAACTTAGAAACTGAGCCTAAATCCGTCAAGCAAGTAAACGTTAACCCGACCCATTGGGTCCGAGTGTGTGAAAATAGGCATCAAAGTGTCTTTACTACTTCAAGTGAACTTTTTCGAATGTATTTTTCTCCCTTGAAGGTTAAGTCAACTTGGCAATTAACAAGATTCATCAAATTATTTCGTAAATTCTTTTCTTAGATCAAAAATAAACTAAATTAAACTTCTTCATGAGCAAAAAATACGAAATTTTACACTTTTTCTGCAAAATGTAGCTAATTGGAAAATTATGCTATGAAAACAGTAGTCCTTATTTTATAAAGCGGTAGTTAACCATGAAATAGGGTTTTACGAACGTCTTAGATAATTTGGCCTTGAATAGATAGAGGTCAAGTACCTTCGCTTCCTCTTTACTTACCTCATGATTTTTAATTTGTTTTTTCTTTTTATGTTAAAAGTTGGTACGACTTGTTACGAAGAAAAGTGGTCATTTTTATAACTCATCTGGATGCCGTGTGGAAAAAAGAGGCTAAATTTAAAGATTGCTTGACTTTCAACTCCCGTGAACTCACTTCATTTATTTAAGTTAGAATTTCATGTTGGCTAAAATCTATACTAACCTCCCATAAACAGATTTAAAACCCAACGATTCGTCAAAATATGGGTGTGACCATGGTGAAGGATGGGGTTTAAGTCTACTGATTTATGGATTGGAAATGTATGGAAAATCATCCAGATTTATTTCTTTATCACACTAAACTTTGGTGATTTTGCACCTGTTTTCGATTTGTTAACTCCTCTCAAAATTATGCCTATTTTAGCATTTTCTGCCAATTTTTGCCCAACTCCAATTTTTCCTTAACTGTTAGAACAAAATTGGGCTATAACTAAAATTTTACAAAATTCCCAACTATATGCCAAGTTTTTTTACAATGTAACAAAAGTTTTTTACTCCTGAATCACCGTTAAATCCGAAGTGTTACTTGAAAAATAGATTGTGCAATTTTGCAAAACAAAAAATTTGGTCATCACTTCTCACCCTAAATCTCCAAGATAGTAAGGCCTGACAATAAAGAATTCTCAATTTTCTTAGAATTGAAGCACGGACGCATTGCAAATAAGTTCATCCTTTCAAAATGGGGAACCGTTCAAGAAAAACACAATCATACTTTGCAATGCATTTACTCGAGGCTTATATCAATCACTTGTGACTGACTGACTACATCTTAATGCTATTCACCCAGATCGCAATCCACGCACCCCCAGTAGTAAGTGGGTATATTTTTAAATGGACAAATGTTTAAACTTGATTTTATAATAGCATACCATTTTAAGTCTTAAATGTTGGTGATGAGTAATTGCAAAAACTCCCAACACCTAGCACAGCAATTCCTAGTCTTAGCAAGTAGGAACTTGGTAAATTTGAAGCTAATTTGTAATTAGTACTCAATTTTTAAATTTGAAATTGTATGATGTGGGGATTTTTAAGTATTAAGCGGTTTGTCGAACAAAAGTTACTTAACTGCTCAGTTGTCTAATAATTTATTGTTGTCATAGGTGTTCCGCGTTCCGTCCCTTTCTACAGAAATTACTGCTTATTTACAAAAAGGTGGTTGTAGGAAGGATTGTGTAGGACAGGCATTTGGTATTTTTCACCTAAATAACAGACATTCACCCCAAACATTAGCTATATCAAACATTGGACGCAAACTATAAAATAACTCGGCCCTAGTCTGTCCAGGGTCGGATAAAATGTAGCCACAATCGGCTGACTGACAGAACTGTGAAAAAATTATTTGAAGTTGAATATGCAAACGTTTTGTAAGCCGTCTTACGTCTGTCAGTGACCACGGTGGATGTGGCAACTCGTTGCCGGTCCCTAACAGTCTTCTCTGTAAACTTTCATTCAGTGTTTGGAACAACCTATCTTGAACTCCTGATTAAGGTATTTACTAACTATTGCATTTGGAAACAAGTATGGCTAACTGAGTGCCAAGGCAGTATTTGTATGCTATCCTAAGATATTTGCTGGCATTTCCCAAAATTTCTTCACAGCTTTGCAAGTATTAGCTTAACACTGAGACGGGTACATAAATGTATCAGTGTACAATGTTGAAAGATAAACGCATTTTATGCTTCCTGAAAAATGTTTGCTCCTTTTATCGCATAAATGAAGCCGATCCCACTTGGCAAAAAAATCTTTCTGTTATGCCTTATTTGACTCAGCTAAGTTTATGAAGAAGACACGATTGATAAACTCTCAGGAATGAAAACCAATTGTGGCCTTTCCTGATTTCATTTACTCTCATCACAGAGATCCGTTCATGAAATAAAGCAGTTAGCCTGGAAAAGACAGCATATAGTTGTCACATCATTAGTAGACAGAAATAATTTTCCACAAGAACGAATAAAAGCATTTGCATAAGAACGTTCTAAGCCTGTTTGTGATGACCACCACCACTATTACCAGCAGCGGGCGATGATTTTGTACACTCCAGCAGTGGCGAAGGCGGTCGTGGTGGTAGGAGAGGGCTGGATATATCCTGACTGCGAGAGAAGCCCATTTTGTTCAGGTTCTTGAGAATAACACGACGCGCACTCGTCGTCTCTGCAACCGCCGGCGGCTGCGATGCTGACGACGCACTTGATATCGGCGCAGGTGGTGGTGGTGGTGGTGGTGCAGGGGGTGGAGGGGACCAGTTACGGGAGGTGAGGGCAGTTTGGAAGGACTGCATGCGTCGGAATTGCTTCCGTTTTGTCGCTAGGTCAGGCTGAGTCACCCCTAGTGGTGGTGGAGGGGGCGGAGGAAGTTGGGTTGAATTGGAACAGGAGGGTGAGGCTCGTGCGTAGAGCTTGGGTTCGTCAATCCCATAAATCCAGTAAACCTTGCGACTCATGCTACTCAAGACCTGGCTAGAATCCTCGAACGCCTGGAGAAGTACGTTCAACCATTGGTCCACGACTATCTGATCCTAAAAGATTGGAAATCTAGAATACACCAGGCATCAAAACCAATGCATGAATCTCCCGCTTTCATTTCATAAATGTTATATTGCCTTGCAAGCGCAAAATTTCGGTTCAAACGTTTGTCTTATTGGATTGTTCTAAATGTGTCCAAATCACTCTAGTCCTAGTAGCAGACAATTAAGAAGATTTGAGGAAGAGATTGAGCGGGGTGTTGAAAAGGTGAAGTATTTTTTCATTGCAAATGGGAAGCAGTTACCTTCTTTTGGTGATGCGAATACATGTCCAACTTGAGAATGTAATCAGCTAGGAGCTGGGTCTTTGCAAAACGCAAAGCTCTCTTGCAGTTTAGTTAAAAATGTGCCTAAATCTGTATCGTGACACTTCATTGAGTACCGTTACCAAAAAAGCTGCTTTATTAATATAGAAGGTAGTAAAGTTGTATAATAAATATCCCGAAGAATGGAAAAAAGAAGGAAGAAGATAAATGCTACGATCCATCGAATATTTCACCCAAAGAAGAATGTTGTTAAAAATGATTCAAACAAATAACTAATTATGTACTTAGTCGAGACTTAATCATGTATAACACAGCAGTTATTTTGCATGGTTTCTGCCAAAGTGATAGACTTTTCAACATGGCCTGCAAGAGTGCGTCCTATAAAACTATTCATTTAACTTCTTCTCAATAAAACTTTTAACATCATCGCCTAATGCCTTCACATGAGTAAAAATGAATATTTGTAAGTTATTGGTTATAAATTTGCTCTAATCACTATGGTAGACGTGATAGGTTTGATTCTGTGATCTTCTGCCTTTCCACACTGACATTTGTGGTAAAATTCGTGTGAGAATGAAGTAGCTTTATTGCATTTCTAGTATCTTTATCAATACAAACATCCACGTTCAGTGAGAAAGGTGATTCGTCAAAATGACTAACCATGACACGATCCGTTACTTTACAGACACGAAGGAGAAGGAGGTGAGAAGCTGCAAGGATAGTCACGATTACTTATTAAAAAAAGACTTATTATCCCAGAAACCTTATTTTAAGAGGTATTCAATAGGGCTTTCAAAAGTAAATAGTTAAGAGCATTGTTATCTGTAAGCAGTAAGCTTATTCTTTAAACGAGTGATATAAAAAGTTGTAAAATTGAACTAACTGGGCCCTTGTGTGCAATCGTCTCTTATGGAATAGAGGGATTCTACCCTCGTTTTGGCCTGTTTAAGCTACACTGGATCTTTAGTCTCTTCAAAAACAATTCTTCTACACACAGAAAACTTTATTATTACTCAGTAATGACTTGAAGCACTGCACTGGTGGCAGGACTAAGCATACAACTCCGCATTTGTTGATTGGTTGACAAATCCAAGGATACCGCCTTTGGATGATTGGATGTATGGACACGCATTTCGGATGAATTAAAAAGGAGCGTGTTCTCAGTAAGTGCATAATTTCGAGTTCCATACAACAGCTGCTAATGGAACCAAATCGGGTTTTAATGAATCCCAGTTGGTATTAATGATGGACTTGCCATTTGAGATTTATGTTCGCCTTTATGACGCAACTTTTAGATGAATACCTCTATGAGGGAGGATTGGCATTCCACCTAACAACTGTGCATGCATTAGCCACTAACCATGACAATTCATAAGGCAAAGTCAATTTTTTTTAACATCCAAGAGAACAAATTACTTATACTGTTTATTCTCATACCTCCTTTTAAATAGACCACAAAATAAGTAAATAGTGCAGTAAACTAATCAAAAACCAAGGGTAGAATAAATGAAGGATGAGATGTGAGTATAATGAGATCACTAAATGTATCTTTATAGTAATAAGAGGATGGGATAAAATTAGTTTAGGGCAGTGCAATCTAGTACGTCGGTAGTCTTGTTTTCTGAATATGATTAACGGAACAGGTTTTGGTTAGAGATTTAAACGGATGACAAAAGTTCTTCACATATTTTTTTGCAAAAAATAATGAAAATCAACCATTTTGTACACAGTGTTATAGCAAATGAGAAGTGTATGGAGGAATAAGTGAAAAGGTTTGGTGGCAATATAAGTCCAAGCAATTATTTAGGATTAAAAGTACATATCATGGCCAATTATCTAGTACCATTGACATGTCAGTTAGAGCGAATTGCTTCCTATGGAGAAACAGATATGTATATGAGGGGCAACAAAAGTTAAAGTTCAAAAGAAAATTACGAAGTTTTGATCCCTTTTGTCAATAAGGAATGTATCAAACACCGACTGACTAAATCAGAAGCAACCTATAGTAACCGTGTTTAATGCTTTGTCTTTAATCCAGATAAACTGAAAGATATGCTGTAATGGGACTTCCGCGGACTACTTTCTTCAGTCATCCTACTATACAAGATCCCATCTGGATAAAGGTACTCGTTACAAATGAAGAAATTCAGTTTATTTTCACAAGCCTTCTTCGTTTAAGTGGTCAAAATGCGCCAAATGGTGTTACAAGGAGGGAAAGTTTAACCAATAGAGGGACTTGGGGACTTCTTTAGGTGGCATTTGGGAAAAGCAGGTGTTTGGGTTATTGAGCATTCAGCAAAATGCAAATTCTTAGTTATGCTGAAAGTGCGCCAGAGGTGAATGAGGTTGCAATCAAAGCAAAACTCAGTGGAGGTAATAAATGTCGTTTTATCGCGATAAATGAGAATTATCAAGAGATTTACTATTTATGGGTAAAAATTTTAAAGCAAGCATTAATTGCGAAACTTGCATCGGGTCAGAAAAATAAAGTTGTTGAAGGAAGCTAAACCAACCCTTGAGTGGATAATAATTGTTTGGTTAGACATATCCGAGTGGATTTATCGTTTTGAATATGAATGCAATTATGCGGCCTCCGATTCCCAAAGGAGATGCAAACCTTGTAACACTTTTTCCTACTACACCCTACACAGAGTTTGATAAACCTCGCAAACCCGTCGGCACACTGCCTCTGCGCAGGGGATACAAGTGTTAGATTCCCCACAGGGTCTGTATGTCCTTATAAAAATCTCGTTTTAACGCTAGATTATATTCTCTACAAATCAGTCCTACCATCCAAAGGGTTCGAAACCAGAGGCTATTAGGAGGAAACCTCTGGAGGGAGCGTGTACGCTAAGCAATTTCTGGAAAACACTTTTAACTGCGTCCATTAAAATTACTAACTATTTGAAAATTCCTCACTTATGCCTCGCGAAGTAAAATGATGAAATCATAAAAAGTTATGAAAATCATCATATATTGCTTAGTGGTTGGTCTTTTTAATTTGTTTTAAAGTGGAAGGCGGGGAAAAATCACGGGAACCTAATTTGCTTAATTAACTGCAGGTCTACCGGCATTTTTAGCTCGTAATGTGGGCGCAGTCCAGGATTAGATGCAATAGCTTGAGTTTCATTGGTAGGAAACCCTTGATTCAAATCCTAGATAAAAAGTCGCTTTAACATTTGGCGTACGTATCTCAGAAATTTTTACAATTCAAAATGTTTCACAAAATTTGTCATGTGGAATACTCGTGTATTCATGCCTCTAAACGAGTCGTTGTGCGCTAATTCCCTGTCGAATTTGGAAAAGTCTAAGTCACTTTTGTTGCAAGGAAAATAATCGAATGGCGTGTTTTCGGTAGGACGTAAGACATTATTTTAAAACCATTAAAAGCCAAGATTTCGAGACTTTAAATGCAAATTTACCTCACAAATGTTGAGGTGTACAATTGTTTGGCCTATAAGATAAACAGTGGGAAGTGACTCAGCGACATTCCTTGACATGGACAGGCAACAGCCATGGCAACATTTGGGGTTGTCAACAGTTACAAACTGGGGAAAATACCAATTTTTGGCAAAATTTTTTTGGAAAATATTAGAGGCACAACCTGGAAATCTCTGAATTTTAAATTTATAAAATATTGAAAATAGTAATTTGGAATTTTATTGGAAATATTTCGGACTGCCTACTTATTTTGCTAAGATATAGGCTACAGCACAATAGCACACTGCTATTCAGGAAAACTGGAAGCCATTTTGTTAGGATAAATACCAGTTAAAGCCAAGCTGATCAAATGGTGCTTTGATTTTAAGCACCAACTAGTTAGTGTTTCTGGCCGAAAGTAAAATATATGTAATTTTATAATAGAATTTTTTTAGAGAACTTCCCATGGTATGTATTTTGAAATGGGGGAGAGATTTGCCAAAACTTACTCTGCTAACGCTGACGCACCAGTTAGGACAACATTTTTAACTGTTGATAAGGAAGACATTTATCACTGATTTTTTTCTTAACATACCCAAACATAGATTCTCTTAAAAAATTTATTATTTCAAGGTAAAATAATGATTTTTATCACTTTAGGTAACTTGGCATGTATATTTAGTTATACAATCTTGAAATGGAACAAATCAGCGAAAAAAAATTGGACTTCATTGTCTTAGTTAAAGTGATTTAGCTCAAAAAATTCAGGTGATGCTTGAAAAATCGCTGTCGTGACACCCTAGAGGTAAAATTTTAATAAACAACGTTCTAAACTAGTTTTTTAAAGTAGCTGATAAATACTGATTTCAGCAAAATTTACCACTATTGGTGCGATGAAGGGATCATTCAAAGGATTATTTTCTCGAAGTCTCTTTACCAGGCTTGACCAGCCTAAGGTAGTTCCCAATAACCCCCCGTAAGTTTCTACATCTAGACCTAACCCTGAAATGGATGCATACGAAGGCTAGCAAAGAAAGATTTTACTTTATTTTTAAACACCATAAACAGGCCAAAATATTTATATTTGCTACAAGGTTTCCTATGCACTGCTATTACCCGGACCGTATTGTGTAAATAATTGTAATCCTAGCAAAAAGGACATGCGCTGTCGATCACTAAAACTTATGTGAATGTAACTTTTTTAGCGTCGCGGTTACAATTTAAGTTAAGAGTCTCCACTAGCGATCATTTGTGGACAAATTGAGCATAATTTAAATTGCGTTAATCTTCATCAAATAAAATAGCGTGGTCATTATTTAAGGCTACTTTTACCTTTTCAGAAAAAGCAACAATGTCAGCTTTTGCTTATTATTTTGCATGTTTTCTGCCATTTAAAGAGTAGCCTGATTGGTGGTTGCATTTTGCTGAAATGCATTCAATTCGATCTGTCCAATTCGTGATTTTTTTTCATTTATAAAATAAGTAATCATTAGAACGAATTCCAATAATATATTTGAGAACATTAAGGTGACAAAACTGCACGAATTTTTATGTCTCCCAATACATCTGTAACTCGTCGCGCTGGAAAATCACAAGTTATAGATGTGTTACCATAAGAAAGCAATTTTAAAATATTCTGATACCTCAAATTGTAGAATAAATGCCAATACAGTGTATTTTAAAATTAAAAAAAAAAAACAGGAAGGCTAAGTGAACAAAATTTGGCCGCACTATAAGTAGTGTTTTTATTTTATATCCAAGATGCATGGCCATACCCCTTATTAATTCATCTTTCGTTGATGGAACATCTGAAATTTCTAAACCATTAAAGTAGTGTTAACGGCAACTATGAAGCAGATTCATAAAACGCTGCCATTAAAGGACACATTAAAGAGATTAAATCGGCTTCCTTACCTGAGAGGTGAGAAATATCTTTGATTGACTTTTGAGAACCACTATGATTACTCCGTCGTATTTGTTTACGTGTTGAAGAGTCGGGTAAATTGACGCGATATCCAGCATTGAAATAAACTAAAATATAACATTGGAGATCTCGACAAACTGGTACTAATTAATGCAACAAATCACTTGTATAACACTGCTGCCTTGACTTAATAAAAGTATCACTTACTTCATTGCTTTTTAGTAATAGTTTATAACTCAAAAATGAAGAAGTTCGTCACAGTTTTTCTCCTTTTTAATTCAATTGCGCCGAAGAAATTGCCACCTTTTTATAAAAAAATATACGCTTTTTGAAGCACTTTGAATTCCAATGTCAAAATAGAAGAAAGTATCAAAGCGGGGCCTACATCTGCTTGACTGAGGGAATAAAAGTAACTTAGCTTTAATGTAGGAGCTGATTTGGTGTCTGTTTAGTATTTATTATGGAGATGAAATTCATCTCCTCGTGTTTACTGCTAAAATGAAGCAGCTTATCTCCGTGTGCTTCACTTCAAAATAGTGATGAATAATTTGTGATATAAAGCGATTCATTTTTAATGCCGCCTTCTTAAAATCTTGCCTATGTGTAAGTCGTCAACTCTTCACTTGATTTGAATGTCACTACCAATTTAAGCTTACAGATAAGACAGCCGAACAATTTCCTTGTTTAACTGGTTAAATCGTCAAGTCTTGGAAAATTGGAATGCACAAAAGTGTTGCTATTAGTTTTGATAGGTAGGTGTTATCTTTTTTTGACAAAAGACAGTGAGAGAATAGGTAGATTTTGTTATACTTTAACAAACTCTCAGCAGTGATTAATGAGACAAGAGAAAAATTTTAGACTGCTATTTGGTTAAATTGTCAAGGTCAGGATCATGCACAATTTTTAAGCGGAGTTTCTCGTCAAAGAAAAAAAACGAATTTTAAAAGAATTCCTACTCATCAAAAGTGGACCTAGAGCTGATTTGTGCATATCGCATCGACAGAGAAATGATAATATCAGTGCGTAGGTAGACAAATACCAAATTCCTATTTCTGAGCAATATTTTCCTTCACCAGAAATCTGGTGACATCTCTGTCAAAATTTAGTAGGCATCACGAACTTGCAGTATCTGAAGGACTTCCCTTTTTAACGGACTGGGATAGTTGTCAGCAAAATACGGGCAGAATTGTTCTGAGGAAAAGAAACAAATTGCCAAAAATTATCTTTACGATTACGGGGAGTGTAAAAGAGTACTTTCCTTCTCATCAGCAGTAATATAAAACCTAGACATGCGCTCCAACATACTAAAGGTATTGGTATTAAGAGGTAGTCTAACGCTGAGAAAGTGCCTTCCAGGCCGAATTAGCTTTGTGACTTTAAAGTGCTTCAAATAAAGGGAGTGTGGAATGATCACCCTTAACGAATATAATGCATTCTCTGCTTAAATGATAGAAACGCTTGCTACAAAAGTCTCACAAGGAGATACGTCATCAAGACTCAGACCTTGTGCCGTTCCAACATCGAACCAATTTGAATCCATTTTCGCCCATGTAACTGCTCATCTTAGACTGAAAACAGCCCTCATCGGCTTTATATTCCTCAACTCGACTAGCCCGGTCGAGGCACGATTCTCTGCGTGCAGTAGCCATTTCAAGCAAGTGGTATATTTGTGGCGCCAAGCTCATGTATCCCATTTCATTATTTAGCTTGAGTATTCGCCGTTAATGCAGATTAATTAATAGGAACGTGAAACTCTACAGTATACTTATTCGGGCGTTCAAGAATTCTAATTTTTTTATAAACCTTGGGGCTTTGCTCACACTAGTTTAACAATTAAATTAAAAATAGTTGATGACCCGCAAAATATCCATAGGAAGGAGAAAACCATGCCAGGATTGTAGGATACTTGTCGCGTTCATGGTACAAGAGTCAAAGAAAAGCTGGAATTCTACCAAACCCATTAGCTATTTAGTGAGTTTAGTCAAGTCCGGCTGCCTTCCTTCATAACTTGGAATGCATCGACTGTCACTCAACAGTTCAAATTGATCTCAAATCATCAGCGCAATTAATTTTTAAAACTGAGAGCCTTAAAAAGAACAACTCAACGCGTTGATAAAAAAACGATATGCATTCATTGAAGAAATGGCATGGCATATAATTCCCCAAAAACCCAAAGTTGAACTTGACATTGTGATTTATCCCATAAATAAAAATGCTAGGCACAGCAGAAGTTAACCTGCAAACTTAAAAAAGAGGGGAAGAGAACGCCGCAGATCTAGTGGCTTTGTCTGACGAAATGATCACTTTCTTGACATCAGATTCTCTTTGCTTAAAAATGCAACTAAATTACCTTATGAGTAAGCCAGTCACATGCTCACTCACCTCGGCACCCTTGAGCGGTATACCGTGCTGATTTTTGGTGTAAATTTCGAGTCGATTAGGGAAGAGACGAACATGTTTCTTCTGCCATGTGTGAAGGAAGGGTCCACCAAGTCGTAGCAGTTCACTCTCCACCAGGCAATCTGAGGGCCCACAGCCATACCTCTCCGGATCGATCCACCACTCGAGAAGCAGTTCAGCAGGCCAACTTGGAATGTCCTCGTGGTCCAAGGACTTCTGCTGCGACGTCGCCATCACCGTTGACGACGCCGACCTCGACAAGGGTGACTGTGGCAATGCTGAAGGCGTGGCAGTAAGAGTTGAAGTAGTCTCGCCTTCAGGTTGGGATGTAAGAGTCTGGGTTAGTTGATTTAGGCGCTGCTGTAACTTAGCGCGCCTTTTACTTTCCATCTGGTCAAAGTCCTCGTTTACCGCATCGAAGATGGTGGTGGTCATTTCATGTTGCCACCGGTCTGCTATCACCACGTCAAATTCTTTATAGACTTGCTGGTCCTCCTCTGTCAACTATCGAATGAAATTTTACAAAGGTAAGGTATTTGTGCCGTGTTCGGAGTATCAGGTATTTGTAAAGACATTAATTTTTTAACTTAGTTTCTGTTCTAAATGAGAGCCATGCTTTTTGTGACTCATTTTCAAAAACTCAAAGTTTACATTTCTATAAAAAATATCTCAGGAATGGAATGTAGAGGAAGTTTAGGATAAATGTTTTATTAGTTTTTTATAGATTTTATTGTTTAAAAGAATGGCTCCGACATCTATTAAGCATGTAGCTTGAAGAAATCCCTTCAAATACATGTGTTAAGAAAGTGTTTAGGTTGTGTAATTACTTTGAGGCAAAAACTTTGTAAAGGGTTTTGTACAACCAATTCACTCCTCAAACATCTCTATTTATACTTTAAAGGAACTTTCAGACACTTTGTGTAGGGATATGAAAAAAGGCTAACTGTTCTTGCTTCTTCTGTCACTTGCTGATTATTTGTTAAGGCACAAAATCCGTTAAAGTAGGCTCCACGCAAAAACGGACACGTTTATTTTTGTAATCATCCATTAAATAAGAATTTAGCTTGATATGTAAATGTTCTTCAGTTCCTGATACCACTTACTCTGTTTAGAGGTTTGAAGGCATTACAGTTCAGTAAACCTTTAGATGGGCCAGGCTGTGGTTGATGATAATAATTTGCCTTTGATTAATGAACCTCCCTTTTTTATCTCATGAGTTCAGAACCGTCTACAATGAAACGCCAAAAAAGGTGACGCTTGATATTACTAAATGCGTGACTACATCCTAGCTACCAGTTGTCTGCACTGCGCTTGACTACCCAAAACAGATTTCTACATCAAATGCATATTTCGTCTCCTAACAAACAGTTGAATTTCGTTTTCTGATAAAAAGTAAAACGGATTTTTTTAAAATAACTTTTCCAAAATTTAGTACAGCATTAGTAACACTTCATTTAAGTCGTTTGCTTTTGGGTGAATGCTGGATTTCCATAAAAAGCAAGAATATAATAAAAAGGACAGTTTGATTGGGAAATGACTTAACTTTATGTGCTGATGAAGAATTTGGGTGTTATATCTGGGGTGAGCAGCTTCAACATCAATTACCGCTAATGCACGTTAAAGTTAGAGATTAAAACTGGTCTTCAAAGTGACTGATTCACTTTAAAATGATCTACCTTTACACTTTTGACAAAAAGCTAAAGCTGTTCCCTTGAGATAGTGTAAAAAAGACCTGTAAATTGGGTTTGCAACGTGTTTTAACTTCTAATGCCTCTGCAGCTAAACTGCACTGTAGATTTTGCAGGAATCTAGGACACTTTTACTATGAGTGCGCAGAAATCGGGTGATTTATTACAGTATATCTGCAATGCTATACAACTTCCTGAATTTTACAACATGTAAGCACATTTAATTTGAGAATCTGCCTCTATTTTGGTCATTTATATGTGAACAGAAAAGATCCATAAAACAAAATTATCAAATTCTTATGCATTCCTTGGGTATTTTGTCCAAGACCTGTGCTGCAATCAGGTGTTTGAATCAAATTTATTGTGCGACAATTTCCATTATATGTACGTTTTTAGAAGGGGAGCCATGAGAAGTCCTGTCCAATGATCTTTTTGTGAATACGCAATGAAGTGGGTTAACTCTGAGGAGGTAACAGTAGAACCTCTTCATAATAGAACTGGTGATGCGTAGAAATTTAAAATCCCTAATTTTGTAGCGCCAAATGTTATTTGGTAAATTAATTTAAACTTCTACCGACTAAGGCTGTTTGGGAAAGTATTTCACTCTCAAATATGATTTGTAATTACAAAATGTCTAAAAATGGTACTAATAGTTAAATATAGGGCTATTAAGTAACTTTTGATTTTATGAATCTCGAGGAGTGTGTAAAGTTAATGGAGTTAAAACCACGCTGTCCCCCTAATAAATGGGAAGCAAAGTTATGCCCATTAAGCAGGGCTTTGCGCCTAAATTTTAGCTTAGCTTCGGAAGGGGTAAATTTTAAACGGCAATCAGGTAAATTTTACAAGTCTGAAAAGGGTGAGAGTCTTGAAATCCGTGTTATTTATGACTCTCTTCTGTACTATGGACGGTAAAGCCTCCAAATTCATTTTAAATGCCTGCTATTTGTGACGTATTTTTCTACTTCATCGTGGTTGTGTAGGACTGGATCTTATATTTGTATTAAAACTAAATAAAAATGTGCAAACAGGAGAATTTCATATTTTAATGGCTCCCTATATTTTGCAGAAAGTAGGAACGCTAAGAGGTCAGTAAGGTCCCACTTTACATCACTAATTCTCTCAAATTTAGGCTATATCCTATTTCCAACAAAATTCTTTATTAAATTTATTGAGGCCAAATTCATTAAAATACCTCTTTTGGCGTAAAAATGGGTTACTATCATTGTAAAGAATTCAGGTCTACATTTATTACGAGTCAACCAAATTTTTGCGTCTTGCTCAAGGGTGCTTAGAATGACATGCATACATAAGGAGGGTATACACATGAAGTTTTGCGGAGATTAACAAAAAGACGTTTGAAAGTGATTAGAGGTACACTGTCCAAGGTCTTCATTTCTGTTGCTGTTGAGTAATTAAGGCAGCACAAATTACAAGTTGAAAAGATTTTCCACAGTTATCAAGGCAACTTCTACTTTGGAAATATTTATCACCGGCTTTTTTCGTCTTAATCAATTTAAATTGAGGATGAAGCTATCCCGATCTTACATGTTTAAAACTCTCACTGGCCACTTAGAAAGAAAACTAATAAATACCTGTATTCTTTTGAAATTCTCCAGTAATTTTAATTTGCTACCATCCAATGGACTTTTAAGTAGGTTTTCAAAATATGATACTAGGACGCATAATGATGGATGGAGAAGCGTGTAATATTCTCAATAGATTCATTTAGCAGCCGTTTCTTAAATACTAACATTTGTTGCGCATTCACAGATAATTAAACCAACCATTATTCGGCAGATAGCTTTAGTTGTTGTCAGTAATCTTGTTAAATGGGGAAAAGGGAAAAACATGCCATTTTAAGGCAGATGAGACCACGATCAAAATATGGAAACAGCTTTTATAGGAAAAATAAACACGTTATCATTGCTCATTTTGACCGCCTCTGGGTTCTATACAGGGAGGATTTCCATTCATTCTTGGGGACTAATAGTGCTACAACTAGGGAATGGAAATCCAAGCGTCTCCCTGCAAACGACTTTAAAAAGTATGATTATAAAGTATCATATTTGCGGTCTTGGTCGGGACATACAGATAAACTGCATTTTATAAAATCTAGCATAAAATCAGGAGCATCGAGACACCATTCCCATTTCTTATGGTAACTTTAATAATATTTAACCTTGTTCTGGAATACAGTTTTTCAGAATTTTCCCTCTCAAATGTGGACAAATCATCAGGGCTTCAGGCCTAATATTCATTGGTCATCCGGAACAGCTCAATCACTTTACATTCAGATATCTCTTAAAAGTAAAAAGTGGTGATTTACAACTTTGCTAAGCCTCAGCTTGTGAGACTGAAGGATAATTAACAGGCTAATTAATCTTCATCTTCCAGAGAAAGGCAATGAGATGGCTCGTTTTTCGAGCTTTATTACCTAAAACGACAGAAAGCATTTTCAAGACAGCGGAATAGTCCACATCAGTACCACTAATTTAGACTAATACTTTAGCTGTTTAAATGCCAGAAATGTGGTTAATTTCTGAGGTTTCTAGCACACACACCTATTTCTACCACATTTTATGAACGTGGAAAGCTGAATGCACTTGTTCTAAAAACAGATCACAAAATCTTAAATTTTCGTTAGTTATGCCACATTTTGATTCTTGGAACCCTATTCCATTGTGGAACAATAAAAGAATGCGTTAACTAATTTTGTTGAACTATAGGTTTATTTTGCTGGCGATTTCCTAAAAAGATGGATATGTCGTGATACCAGATGCAACATAAAAGAGATGTGCTGAGTCAAACACAATGGAAAGGGCTGACGTGAAAGCAATTGGAGGTGTGATAGGTGCTGTCACTTCGTGTGAATTGGAAGCAGCAGGATTCCACCAATACCACTACCAATACCACCATTACTAAGTAATGAAGAAGTTATTTTAGCAAAATGACAAGATAAAAATTTAAAAAACCAATAAAATATTGTATTCGTAAAGTCAATGTTAGTTTCTCATTGATATTTCGATTAAGTTGCATACTAATTTATTTAATGTCTGATTTTATGTGCAAAATTGGATGAAGAAAATAATGCACTATTGTGTAAGGAGTCTAGCCCATTGACACCTGGGAACTCGGATATGGTGGCGGGATATGTGATTAATTAAGGAGGAAGTAGCACTCAAAGTTTTCACGACAGCTGCAAATTAAGTTCAACTTAAAACAAACTTTACTGTCAATTTGGCTACAAAATTCTCTATTCAAAGGTATTCCATTGTTGATGACAAGTTTTAGAGAGCATCTGATTCAACTTAAGGAGTACAAAATTTCTTGAACGTCAGTCGGTATGAGCAAGTTGTGAAGATCGTAAAATCATAGTAAGGAATGAGAGGCATGCATTGATTGACTTCAAATCAGCTCCTTTAAACCTAAAAATGAATTTGATAATGGATAACGTTACGTTATAACTGAGTTTACTTTGAGAGTTAAAAAGTCAAATCAATGAAAGACCCTCAAAAAATCTCCACAATAAACAAATGCCCTTTACATAAAAAAAATCTGAAGTGCATCAGTATGGGATGCCTACATCTTGTAAAAGTAAAGAGAGATTCAAGGACACAGAACCTTTTACTACTTCTTTTACACACCGGATAACCCAAAGTCAAATAACGATGTTTCAGTCAAGTCTCAAATTATCACCATATCTGTCAGTTTACTTACTTGTCGTAGCCTCACTAGCGAGGTAGGTTTTTGGTACTGTTATTTACTTATGTTGCAGTTCTGATTTCAAAGAGCGATTACAATCAAAATTAAAAACCTTTTTCCCCAAAAATACGCATTTTTAACAGAGTTGAATAGACATTTAAGCCCTGAATTATTGCACATTATGAACAATTACATTTGGTACTTGCGAATGTTAGACGTTAAATGCTTCTAGATACATAAGTAATAATGCCTAGTCTGTAAGACATTTCCGGTAAAAAAATGCATTCAAACTTATAATTGATAGGTGGTAATAATGGGAGATTCTGAAACTCACTCGAATACCCTGCGTGTCCTCTTCATCAAAAGCGCCAATTTCAAAGGCGTCAGCAGCGTTCACCTCACCCTGGGGAGGAATTAACGGTGGTTGGAGTCGCTGACGCTTTGCCATCTCCCAGTCCATATTTGAGAGGAAGGAATGCGTCATCAGTTCCTCTGAACTGTCAAAAATGAAAGGAATTATGGTAGACTTGTTGCCTCACAACTACGTTCCTACGCTGACACCAGATTTCACGCACATAGACGTGATTTCTAAGAAGTACTATTTGGCTCAATTCCTTTTCAGGGAAAAATAGGCCATTATTATTCCAAACGCAAACTACCCAAAATAAGGAAATGTTTGTTGTGTTATAAACCGAGGTAAATCTCTAAAGGATGATCAAATAGGTGATAACACGTCTAATCCCCAGCGTTTGAAGTTTAGTTTTCAGATTTATGAATTCAGACGTTTATTTGCACGATGGATGCTATTAAAATCAAATGACAAATGTGCATTCATGCGCTGCCGGCTTCTGATTTGTTTTGACACTGTTTTCTCGAACTTAAGATAAAGGCATGGCTAAAATCTGGGGATAGTGAGTGTGAAGTTAAGACGATTCTAGTAAAGTTCAGGTAGTAGATTTGCAAGAACAAATGATTTTCTCTGTTATCCCCTTAAAGAACAAAAGAAACCAGCAATTACTCGAATAAGAGATTACTTATGAAACAGGAGCTTTCATCAAGTCGAGCAGAGAGAAAATCCAGAGAAAAAGTAACCAGTGATGGTCATGTTAGGTAATCGAAAATGCCATAGTTTCCTTCAAATGGTAAAGGAGATTAGTATTACGTCATGGTTCTCCCTTTGTATAAAGCAACCAAGTGTATAATGTCGTTCTTGTGATAATAATTTAGAAAATTTAGAAGGCTTCCCAAAATATCCTATTTGCTAAAATAATTACAATTACAACCAACAAAAGAGTCCCTTCCCAATGATACACAAAATTTCTGTATATCGTGCCCCTTTTGAAACATTTCAATTTTAGAGACAAACTATACAGCCGTAGCCACCATTGTTTCTGCCTCACTTGTATTTACGAACTGTCTACGCTATTCTGCGTGCTAAACGAAGGTGAATAAATATAGTCAGGGGAGTGTAAAGATGAGGAAGTACATTTGTTTCTTGTCCCCCTCTTATCCTACCAAAGTACAGGCCCTCTAACAGTAATGTTTGGAAGCTGGTTCTATGGTCTTGGCTTTTTCTCAAAAAGATGCGGTTTTTCCTCTGCATCTTTAGGAAGATCACCAAATAGATCTTAGTAAATGAACATATCCGTCCGCAGTCTACCACACACAGATTTCTTCGAAGCAGTCTTGTAGGATGAAGATGTGCATGCCCTAAGAGTAGGGGATGCGTAGCCGAGTGGTAGATGGCTTGGAGACAATCAACCGAGTGTTTATTTTCTTGACGGTGAGATGCAGATGCCAATTCTCATCTCATTTATTCATTGCAGTTGTCAGTCAGCTAGCAATCTCAAATGCGTGCTAATGATGTAAGGAATTAAAGAAATTGGTGATATTTTTGACCTTATTATAATCTGTTAAACGGTGTTGACGGAATCCAATGGTTTAACTTTTATGAATATTTAGCTGATGAAGTTTTAAAATTCAGCCCAAACATTCCGGAAATTCTTTACTATTATGGCGAAAAAAGTCTTTATCCATGAGATTATGTATCTCCGTTTTAGCGATAACCTAAATTTATTCAAATTAATCAGTTCTGGGTGGTGCATTCTGCCACCCAGAACATCTAGAATTCAGACATAATTTTTTTCGTGTCAGTTCCTTGGAAATGACCTTATTTGGCTGAAGAATGAATGGAAGCTGTTATTTCTGTGTAGCGGTTTTATGTGCCGGAAATGGCTTTTGAAATCAATGTTTTCCACTTTAGGGAAACTCAGCAATAAGCCAAACTAGATCCTCTGTGTGCAAGGATTGTTTTCACGTTAAAGTCGCTTACCACTTTACCTCTGTTGACAATATGGGGTATTTTTACACAATTTCTTTTTTTTGGATTTGCCTTCCCTCAATTGACATTCAACATGTTAGCAAAATTTTTATTTAATGAAATATGCTTACCATCTACTAAAAAATTGTCGAAAAGTGAAGTTTCGGACATATTTTAATTGTTGAATACAAATTTTCAAGAAAATAGCTATACTGTTCATACAACATCCATAAACAATTGCGCTTCGTTATCGAACAATACAAGCTTTAGGTAATAAAGTTGCTTTGGAAATTTATCCTACTAGCGTATTGTCAATAATCAAAACTGAAACTTTGGAGTTTTATTTCCTAAACTTTGTCAGACGAAGGGGGTGCAACGATCAAAAAATGCGAATGAAAAACCGAAGGTAAATTCCATCTTCAAAAAACTACATGTGATCCTCTTCTGCTTGAGATACACCTTGTAAGTGGTAAGCGAGTCGACTATATAATCCTCCTAACCGAAAAAGTATCATTTATCGCTGGGTGGGAGACAAGTCTGAATCCTCCTGCAAAACTGTGAGTATTTTAAAAACCCCACATTACCACCAAATAGCATGTCTTCTGATAAATATTCTTAATCCAAGGATATGAAAGCGGAAGTGGAAAAGAGTCAAACTAGTGAAAATGCCGCATCTATATACAACGCCAGATCACCAAGACTAACCTTGTTTTGTTATAAATATTCAGAAAACCCTTCTGATGTGCCTAAAATTGCCTCAATATAGTAAAAAAAATAAAATCGTTACTTAATCGTAGTCTACAAAGAGATAAATATGAGTCCAATTTTTGATATTTTCGATAGCTTTATGGAACTGGGAGGCACTTTTTATCTCAAGAAATAAGTAATTTATTAAAAGGTTAAAATGTTAATATTAATAAGTTGCTTGATTTTTGAAATTCCCACAAAATACCCATCTAGCCTTCCTGAATATCAGTGAACCCCGTTGTTTAAAGTACCCCTGCACTAAATAATATGCCTTTTAAATTAAATGCATTTAGCAAGTTGACCAAAAACAATTTATACTTTGGGGTTGACGGTACAATAAATATAAAAATAGAGAAATATAAATTTGTTAATCTACTTTATGATGCATTAAGTTGCATAATGACCAAAAACTATAGCTGATTAACTCACCCCTGTCCCTGACACCCAAGGCGAACCTCGATGTTGGTCTGAAGAAGACCTATCAAAAAGGCCTTTGTAGAGTCTTCAAAGGAGTCTGGAATTTGAAGCACCTATAAAAGCAACATGAAAATGACTTTCAAAGAAGGGTCTTTTAAGCGTAACAATAGTTCAGTTAGAACAAAACATTTGGCGTCCTCCCCATGTTGTAAATCAACTTCATCAATTGTATGTGAATTAGTGCACAAGATTGATTAGGAAAAGCTTCAGAGTTGAGGGTAAAAAGAAGACGATGCGTAGGTAGAGCACATTTGGTCAAATGTATCTTTAACTACAGGAACACTTTGATCTCTGCTGGCTCTGTTTCCATCTTGGTGCCAGGATATATCGTCCATGCTAACGTTGCCTTAGCCACTTTGAAAGTCGCCAATTGATCTTCATAAATACGGAATTGCCTTATTGCCGCTTTAGGAAGGGCATTGTGGACTGTATAATATTGTACCATGTTTAGGAACAATCCACGCGTAATTATGTGTCTGTCGCACTTAAAACGTATGAAATATCGCCCACATTTGCCAAATTTAGAGAGACTAAGAATATCAGCTCTGTATTCATGCTGCTAATACAAGAATTATCTATTCGCTACCAAGTAAACATATTTATGCGTAAATTTTGGATGTTGTTTGATACATTTTATACAATAAGGTCATAATTTTTGTTTAACTATTGCAATATACAAAAAAGTCTTGGAATACACAGAAACTAATCTAAATGATGGCTGAAAATAATATTGCTGGCTTAAACAGCAACAGGTATAAATTACAATGAGCTCAGATAATAGATTTTATGCCACTGTTCACCATTTTAGTATTTATTCGTGTTTCAACCAGTTTGGATTCAGGCTGTAATGCTCTCACAGGATAAAACCGAGAAAAATGGTCGTTATCTTCTATTTTTGGCCAGTAATTAGGAATAATACCTTTATACAAGACAAATATGCAGTTAGACAGCCTAAAAATACTTCTACTGATGAAACAACCAAGTAGTAAACTAATCACGCGAAATATCATTCATCACTCCACAAATGAAATGGTTCTTTTGAATTTTAAAATTGCTTCATCACGAAAGCTAAAAAGAACTAATTACAATCAGATATCACTGAAAATAGGTGTTTATTCCACCTCCACCTGTAATGGTTAAGATTAGGGAGTCTTTAGAAAACATTAACAGTAATTTAATAAAAAATTTCTTTTGACAAATTAAATTAATATCATTATTTGCAAGTGGTTTTGACGAATAATTTTATGCTTTGAGTCCAACTCAATTGTGTTTGGTGGTTTCTGTTCATGAAATCCATGAGATTACAGAGCCATGTAATCCCACGGTGCTTATTCGCATCCACACTGAACTCAAAAATGAAAGGAGAATAAAATTAAATTACTCATTTTGACTAAATTTCTTGTGCAATACGAGAAAGAAAAGAGAAATGAGAAAGAAAAAGTTACCCGCAGTAATGATGTTTATTTTGAGAAAAGCGAAAAAAGCGCGATTTTTTTAAGAGGAGAAGGAACAAATTAATCTTTCCTTTTGTGCTCTGCTCAGATGTCAACTCGGTAAATTTTTCGAATTAAATTGACTTTAAGTAAATTAATTTTAAATGATTGACCCGACTTAATGAAGTGTTTAGGGGTCTATTTATATCCATTAAATTCTAGTAATAATACAAAATAATTGTTAATGTCCTTATTTTCAAAAAAAAATATTGTGAGAGCTAATTTCGTAAAGTAGGTCCCTTTAGGATGCAAAATGCCGAAATATATAGTGTATTGAGGAGTTGGGAAAGTAGTCGTTGTTTCTTCAAGCTAATGCAGTTATTGCGCAAATTTACTGTTATAATATCTCCTCAAAATGCAAAAAATTTGGGTATGTACTTGCTCTTCAGAGTAGTGGCATGAGGAATATGAACCATGAGTTTCACTAAAAGCCACTTTTCTTGGTGAATTTTTACTATTTCACTGAGTCTGTGGAGCCCCTGCATACATTCCACTGATGTTTATTTGTGCGGAATAGCACAATCTGCATGTGATTCACACTGTCACATGTAAAGGTCACAAACGGAGCATGCCGCCTTCATATGCAGGTGTGGGAAAATTAATGCAAAGTATAAGGTTAAATAACTTTTGGACAGGAATTTCGGAAAAAGAGCTTGTTTAAAGCAGTCAATCATCATCAGATTTTCAGTACTTCTCCTGTTAATTCAGCACCTCGTGTTTTGTGATGTGATCAAATATCATTTCGTTGCCGATATCGACTAAATCTATTTCTACTCTTTCACTTGCTCTTCAGACTAACGACCTAATTGCGAGTTCGCCACAAATTTTATGGCTCCTTAAAGAGCTTGTCAGCACGTTACTTTGTTTATAGGTAAATCACTTCGTGTAGCGTAATAGTACAAAGTGAGGCAAAATTTTCTACCACTCAGAGCTGGAGGAGGACTAGCAAAACCAATCCCACATGTATACATATGTAATGAAGCAACTTCCAAAAACTGCTAGGTGGATTCCAAAGAAACTACCTTACTCTCGCACAAAAGTATTTGTTTTTGCATAATGTTGAGAGAGGTTTCTCATTTTCCTACGTATTGGTTCCCTCGCGGTATGCTGATTCTCCAACCTTTCTCTTATCTCATAAGGACGCCCACTTATGGACGTCGATTTATTCCATTTAAGCAGCTCTAATAGGATTTAATTAAACGAACTTCTTAGCAGTTCTAAAAGTAGACGACCCATATTTAGGCAGTAGAATTTAAAAAATTTTAAAGCCTTGGTAAAGTTTATTTAAAATTGGTCTTTAACCTTACCCTTTTATTTCTTTAAAAATTGGGTGCAAATAAACACAAAGCAGTAAATTTAGCCAAAGGAAGTAAAAGCTCGGTTTCCTATCATTTTTTAAATAAAAAACGCGACAATTCTCCAAATTTTAAATGCGAAAATGTCATCAATAAAAGCAGTCAATCATCACATTGTCACAGAACCATCAACTTAAAGCCGAGAGATGCTGGCACTATCATTTCGCTTCTCAAACGCTAAAAATATGTGATGCGAGCTGTAAAAATGATGAGATAAATGAAAGCCTCCGCCACTGATACTTAGAACCTGAACATTCGTTTGGTTAAGTTAAAATCAACCAACACATTAAACTTGATTTTAGCTAGATTTGAAGAGGATTCGTAACAGCTTTACTAGGATTTAATAAAATTTTATCGAGAAGTGGCCCAATAGTTGTGCTTTTAAAAATTAAAATATGTTAACATCTTTAGTAAAATAACAAATTATTGTAAATTCCTCCATGTATTAGCACGCTTCACGCCTGTCTGGTTTATGATCAAAACGTCCTTTTCGTCCCAGAAGTTTTTCATAGGAGTGAAAATCTAAAAAGCCCAACCCATATGCTTGTGAATTTATGATAAATTGTTTTCATTGTGAGACTTAAGTGACTGAAGAGTTTTAATGCCTCACGATCTGTAGATAAACACACATGTATAAAAGTGTTAGATAAGTTAGTTTGTCACACACAACAAAACCTTTTCTTAACCGTAGGCATTTAATAGATTAATTAGCTCAGGAAATCATAAAAGTAGCATAAAATTCACCGCATCTATAACTTAGTCCATTAAGTGTCCCTCCAGATTGTACCTAAAGTGCCACATACCAAAATAATTTGTTTTCTGTACCCGCCTCAAGAAAATGCATTGAAAAGTATAAACTACTTTTTAATGCAAAAGCAGAAAGGAAAACATTTTTACTATAGCATTGGTGTTGGCAACTACATCATATAAAGGAAAATACTACAAAACGAAGTCTTCCCGGAGTCAATGTTAACTGGATTAATTTATAACCACCATTCCATTTAAAATGTCGGCATAACTTATGCCTAAACGAGTCTTTTTTTTAAAAAACTAAATGACCATGCTTTTTTAAAAATAGGACTTTTTGGTATGAGTCGGAATATTAAAGCTGTGATATTTATTTTTGAGCATTGGACACTCCATATCTGGAGTTAGTTTGGTCTAAACTCGCCTTTCAGCAACCCGATTGATGAATAAATTGCCTTGGTTTGAATTAAAATTTGCACACTCAGATAAAATTCTGGCATAAGCTCTTTCGTTATTAATAGATCTTCAAATTTCCACCGTGAATCCTGATCAAGTGATTAATGAGTATAAAGAACGTCAAATAGCCAATATATAAGGGCGAATAGGACCCAAAGAATGTTTTAGCGTGGTCTCTGCAACATGAGCTTGTCCTAAATTGACGTGAGTCCCAGTTAGTTGTGAACGTAAACTTTGATTTTGCCCACAAAATGAGGTAAACTGAAATCGGTGCCTACAAAGTTACTTCCTAATTTTATCTGAGAATTTCTCAAAAGCCTATCCGCCTGGTTTTCATCCACTCCCTCTGCAAAAAGCATATTTAAACTGTCAATT
>NW_020170406.1:859785-930326 GCF_000524195.1 Echinococcus granulosus | reverse complement strand
TTTTATTCCTTGTGAAGCAAAAACCGAATGTAAGGGTGTTTTGCCTTTCAATTAGTCAACTGTGCATATTTGAAATGCCGTAATTGCTTATATAGTACATTCTGAACATGAGTTCTTCCAATTCTTTTCTCTCCAGATGGAGAACCTGATGAGGCTATTTTCTTTAAATATTAAGATCTAATTCCCATGACCCTTACCTTTCCCCATGTGTAAATTTGCGTTGCCGTCTGTTTTCGACAACGATTGACAACTGGGGTAGTTTTATTTTGAATTTAGGCTATTTTACGTGAGTTGCGTGATAAAATTTGCACAGATATCAGACAAATGTCAAAACAGTAAATTATGCAGTAAATCCCAAATACTTTGCAAAAAACGTTCAATTTTGCATCAATTTTGGTAAAAATTCCCAATGTACTGTCTTATTTTGTTAAGAGTTGGACCAATCAATGCAATTCAGGATAAAACTCCTAGTGATATTCATTTGTAGCCCGTTAACTGCTCAGAGCCTTCTTAAAGGCATTCTTAGTGTTTTGATTCATTGTCATCTCTCATTATATATCCAAAATCCGTTTGAACCTGTGGGAATTTTCAACTAAATATTAGGATATTTGTAGGGAGCCAGGTTAGTTATAGAGACAAATTTTAAACTTCACTCCTCTTTTCTATCAGCTTTAAGCACTGAAGACCACTTTCTAACCAAAGCAAGTTACAGATACACCTTCGGGTCTATTCGCATAATTATTTTATTATCAGGAAATATTTGTAGATTGCCTTGGTTACTACTACATATGACTTTATTTACTTATTTAGTTCCAAAAAGAATTAGGGCTGCTCAAAAATAATTTATAGAACCTAGCTATACCTCCCGTAGGATCTTTCATTAGCTTAAAAATACAGGTCAGTATGGGGTCCTAAGCGGTGGAGAAAAACCGATTGCAGACCTTCCTAAAACTTTGGTTGCTGCTTCCAAGGCGTCAAGCAATAAGCAAATGGTATTTCGAATCACTAGAATAAAAGCTATAAAGCAAATTTTGTTAGAGATTTGTGTAACCGGCAGTGCAAACGGCGCAATTTGCCAAACCTCTGAGTCTCCTCAAGACTTTACTTTTCATTCCCACCTTAACTGCATTAGGACTTCAAGATCACCTAGTGTAAATATTTTTCATATGATAATTGGTTGCCATTGGTTATGTTAAAATTGTCCCCATTCACTGCGCATCTATTATTGCAAAAGTAGTAAAAATGTTTTCTTGGAATGAATGCTTCGGAAAAAACTGCTTCCTACATTTATTATCCACGTATTGCAATAATTGCTGTCCGAAATGCAAAATTTGCCTTTCCAATTTTAAACTTTCCACATAATAGCCCACTTCTTCATAATAAACTACAATTCTTTTTCTACTCAATGGGCCTTTAATTTTGCATGGCAATGGCATTTAGTCTCAAAATGGCAGGGTCCGCCAGTGTTATTATCTTTCTTTCGAATACACAAAAGATAGAGAGATTAACAAAATCTGCCGCTATTGGTGCAAATTACCCATTAATGGCACTTTGAAAGTGTGACATCTCAATGAGTTCTAAATGAACTGATTTTTTGTCTGCTTACGAAGCGCCTCATTTGTAAGTAAAAATTAAGGTAGTTGCGCCTGTCGTTATTTAAACAGCCATTAAAAAATATATATATTAAATTAAGAGTGAATTTAGCTAAGTTAAAAGATCATGTAAATTAATCAAAATACTTTGTCAACAGAAGTGTAAAGCATCAGAAGTCTCAAAAATGGCTTAAAAGTTATCTTCATTACGTCATCTCTGCACTTAGTGTGAAAAAAAATATGCATCTTTTTGCAGGATTCGTGATTAAGAACCAAAGAACCTAACTAAACACTCCTTTCTTGGTCCAGTAGACTCGGTTTTAAACACATCCTTTTACAAATGTTAAAATTTAGGATGAGAATTAATGTCTTGTCTATCTGCTCAATTTAAAGACTAGGAAATTCCTTCTAAAAGCGCACCATTACTGAATAAAACAGCTTTACTCCCAAGAAACGCAGCAAATGCTTCCATAAATGTCTCAGTTTGGTTATTTTGAGAATAACTTACGTTAATGGATGCGGTTTTTGAGTAACATTTGTCAAAAAATCATCTGTAGTCGTCAAGTTGTATGCTTTTGTAACGTCGTATTCAGTGCCATGCATTCACGTACAATCAGCCCTATCATTTTGATAGGGCTGATTATAGCAGACTTGACATTTCCTGTAATTTTAAGCGCAATAAAATTTGGTATAATTACAGAGATACGCATGAAGACGCAATAAGGGATAACTTTTAAAAAAGATTCATGCTAGCTTAGACCAATAAATTACAGAAGAAATTTTAACCGTGGTGGAGGGTGACAGTGAGGATGTATGCATCACTTGTGATTACAAAGAAAATTATCTTATCGTGGACCAGACTTTCACAACCTACTTGTCATAAAGTATTTAAAGAACTGACTTTTCTATTAAAAACGCAATCGTATGTAGCTTTATTGATGCTGCACATTTTTCGCACGCACCATTTGTAAAAATCCGACTCAAGTGTGTCTGCACTCCAGTAAAAATTAATCGAAAGTCCTCCAAAGCATATTTTAAAAATTGCTCCATGAAAATCTTTAGGATGATTTTTCATCTTCTAGATTTTGACGCACGTGGTAGTAAACGGGAAATATTCACCAGTTTACCAAGGAATAAATTAACGGCTCTTTGACAAACTAAAAGAGCTCCTATTTTGTTTGGTTGGCATCGCCTGGATCCTTCAGCAGTTTGGTTTAAAAAAAAGGAACAAGAGGAAGAGACTTATCAAATCTTATAATGGAAAGAGTGCAAACTTCCTTGCAATCAAAATTTCAGTCTTTGGACTGAAATACTCCTGGGGGTGGAAGAGCAAGAATGAGCTCACATAATGATACTCTCTGACTCCAAGTGAAGATCATCCTAGGTATATGCTTAGCTAAATGAAAAAAAATAGACTCTCTTTGATGAGTCACGTAATGAAATGAGAAAAAAGTGGGTTTTTGTTAAGCACATTAAGAAGGCATTTAAAATATAATATTTTATTTTGTTTTGCCTTAGTACTTTAAAGATGCACCTCACTTCTGTTGGAAATTTACAGGATGAATTGTAAAGATACATACGACGTTAAAAAGTCCACTCGCCGTTAACTTTGCGCTTGTCACGACCAGAAAACCGCAAAATCTAGCCACAGGTAACCCCTTACCGGATGTACATATGCACTTGGCGCACCCAACTGCCCTAGAAAAGCGAATAAGGGGATGTTGACCGATCCCATACTACATTTTTCGCAGGAATGGTCAGGTTTCTTGCCAGATGACGTGCACAGACATGGCCAAATGCCACTACCCTCGCATTTGCCGCTTCAGTTAGACCTCAATAGGAGCCAAGATGTCTTGGAATCCAATGTTATCTCAAGAGTCTAAAAGTTCCGTAACAGTGCAGTAAAAAATCTTTTAAAAACTAATCAAAATCAGGCAGAAGTATTAGTTGTCTTCACTATAGTATGTTGCTTTCTACTAAAACAATGCTCCGGTTATTTTGCTTTTTTGAAAGGCATTAAAAGTTGTCAGAAAGCATCTAAATTATCTTTGCCTAGCTGTAAATTTCGGGGAATTTACCAAACTTTAAAATGAAAGCTATTTGTCTTAAAATAACAGGCTTCTAAACGGGAAAGCCTTATCAGACCAGTGTTATCTTTTTACTAAGGCCCAATTTTTGGACAAAAGCAAATTTAATCTACTTTTTATTTTTATAGCCAATGTTTAACAATTTGCAAATATCGTTTTTTGGGCTCATTTGGGCTATTTTGAGTTTCTTTTAATACGCACAATGCAATTTAGAGCCAAAAAGTGGTTATTTCTGCTTTCTAATTAGTAATTTGTGACAGTCTGTATCGCAAAAAGGGGAACACGCTCCTAATTCAAAGGAACTTTTACGGAAGCGACCTTAAATCACATTCACCTGATTCGATGGGGAGATTATTATCCCGAGAGAAGCGAATCAAATTGAGATGAATGGACCTTGTAAAAGTGCATCTTCTCTAAACGATCTTAAAGCATGTACGGAAGTTCCGAGTTGAATCAGGACAACGTACAGTAAGAGTGAACACACTTAACTGGTCCAAAAAAATGTAAAGAGGAGACTAATCCTTTGTTCTTTGTGAGAGGAATAAAAAAAGTTCCGATCTTATAAAAAAACCTTGTAAGTCCGCTATGCGTTATTAAAACTTGTGTATGAAATTTTAATCATGATTTCTGAGGTGTCTTTTTTGGAATTAACATTTTTGGATTTTTGCAGACGTTGACATTTAGCAGGGCTGAGTACATCCTTGTTTTTGTGCATTCTATCAAGATCAGATTATTTTGACTGCACAAAGCCAATCAGAAACGTTGTGCTGACATTAATTCCTTTTTGGTTGCATAAGGACTCTTAGATGCACTATGCAGCGCTTTTTTTCTAAAATGGACCCTTCAACAATCTTTGCAAAAACTCTAATACACCACTTCGGATGATATAAAACAATTATGTTTTTTTTTTTGCTATTTGAAATATGGGCTTCAATATTGCTATTTGTATTTATTTTGAGACAAAATAAAAACTGGCAATGTTATAGGAGCTATTCAAATTAATGACAAGAATGTTGAATATATTTGGTTATCCTCATGGCAAGTAGGAGCCATAGAACGAGCCCTTGGTCTGCCTGTAACTGAATATTATCTTCATTTGAATCTTTGGTCAAATAGGGTTATCCAGTCTACTGTGATTCTGCCTCTACACAGGACTGTACACACACGGCCTGTGCCACTACCCTCTCGTATAAATTTATAAAGGCCTACAAAAAAAATTCATTATTAGTTGTGGCAACCTCAAGTAAAAATCTTAGTCTTAGGCCTTGTGTAAAGACGATAATGAAGTGGGATCGGATTTTGTGTGACCAAATTTTACCTTTGGTCACTTTTCCAAATAACAAGAATATGATGGTACCCCGGTCAGGTAACTGGATGGCATACAATGGAACATTAAAGGAACGGAAGAATGGACATAAAAGCAACTTTGTACTAATCATTTTGTTAGCCATTTTTGCTTTAAAGCAAACAGTGCCACAACCTCGTATTCATTTATTAAAATCAAAAAAAAATCCAGTACTTTAGTGGGAATTCGATGTTGTCACCAGTGGCGGTAGGTCATTGTATGTTATCCCCTACGACCTCGCGCTGTTGCAACGTACTCAAAGCATAAGAGTAGTCAAGGAGGGTCTCGACGGCAGCACCCACAAGAGGTTTAAGTAACAGAATGATATTTGACTGTGCTGGCCTATATTGACGCTGTTACTGTTGCATCAGTGACAGCACTGACAAAGTCTTTTAAAAAGAACAGGATTTCTTGGTGGATAAACAGAATGGCCCCGGGTTCGGTAAGTGTTTAGATTAACGGATACTTGAAATCAATCCGATCTCCAGCAGGGAATCCACTCTTGATCTTAGCGTAAATGCCGACAATGTAATGATACTAGTTTGTAACAAATTCAAGTTGCTGCCGTGGTTCGAAGACACGATACCCTTCCGGATTGTAAAAGGCTAGGAACTAAATGCAAATTGAAGCATGGCACGGGAGGAAATTGACACCAGTGAACACCTCAGCAGAACTCAAAACTTACACATTTAAATAACTCTCACCTTCTGTCTGCCGATTGGGGCCTCGCAGTAGCGTCTTTTGCTGCTGTGTTGACGAAAGGGAGACGAGCCCACGAGAAGTTTGTAGACAGTGCAGCCAAGGGAGTACCAATCGGCGGAGAAGGCGTAGGGGACGCCTTTCTGTAATACCTCCGGTGCCATGTAGCCCTGTGTGCCCACCGCAGCCGTCGGCCAACTCTCTGACACGTCACAGGCCAGCCCAAGATCACTTATCCTCACGTGACCACTCTCGTCCAACAGGATGTTAGCGGGCTAGGAAAAGGTTGAAGACGCCATTGTGAATTATCAAGACAAATTTAAACGAGATTTTCATCAGTAGGGATAAACAGGCTTCTCAATAGTATTTTTAAATTTGTGGTCATGCATCTAAACAGTAGTTGTTTAAACTATTATTTTAGTCTGCAAGAATCTTTTCAATCTCCGCTGTTTGATCACCACGCTAGATAAAAGAATGAATACCAGCCACGGTCCGATGACCTTTTAAATAGCTTTGCTTTAAGGTCATAAGTCTGATTAAAAAAGATTGGCATGCAAAATGTGTTCGCTGTAGAACGTCGTCCATTCTCAGGTAACGCATAGTAAATGAACATCCGCAGTGAATTTAGGAATTAGGATCCATGTGAGTCAATGAGATCTACCATTATCAGTGAATTCTAAGGTTTCCTCGTGGTGAAAGAAAGTCACTCTATTGGATTAATTCCTTCCGTATGAGTGCATTTAATGTACTCAAGGTACAAGAGTAATCAAAAGAAGCACCAAGAACGTAACTCTAAAGAAGATGTGTTTTGTTTACCTAAGACAGTTCTCTTTTCCCTGTTTGTAAGCCATAAAGCTGAAGTGATGACTACCCTCCAATGTTCCTGAAGCCAACTGCTTTTTAAGTCACTCCATGTGTTTACAATAAACACACTGCCACCCTAATGTCTTCAGTAATGACTCGAATATGATATCAGCAGCGCCAATAATTAATCCACTTTATGCACAAATTTCATAGGAAGAAGGTATTCGTCGGGAATGATTGTACGTGCAGAGACTCATAGCGGATGTAATACCAAAATATTATCGTCTTTAGGCATCTATCTCTATTAAATACCCGAATCAGGAGGAAGGAATAACCCCGTGGTGTTTAAGGAAACTGTGAGGTATGCTTCAAATGACAGAGCAATGACAGTGAAGATTAACATTAGGCTACCATGCCTTAATTCGTAGTCAGGGCGGAACACTGGACACTAAAACTATATGCTAAAATTTAATAGACTTAGGCAACCAATCATTATGGTGTTTATTATATCCAATAGGTTTGTGTACGGATTAAAAAGCAAATTTTTCGACTTTCTATTATCATTAACTCGATTAGTCAGCTCAAAATAGCTATGCATATTATTAGGCACTTAAAAGTCCAAAATTCCAACCTGATTTGATGTTTAAAGTCACTTCCACTGGCTTTAGGTTCATTTATTATTTCCCAAGACCCTTAAAAACATCGGTATCATGGCCAGAAATGCGTTTCACGCTTCATAAACTGACGACTCAATGGAATTTTTTTTCCCGAAAACGGAATTTCATCCGTTGGCTGTGTGTAAAAGACTCATTGGGCACAATAACAAGTGGTGATTTGATTTAATCAAAATTGCTATGTGCTAATGATTTTCCAACTTTTTAAGAACATTAACAAAGAGGGGGCATCCAGCCGGATTTATTCATTACTTTCGCAAATCACTCAGAGAATTTGTTCTACTTTTGAAGTTTAAAACTTTTTATATGAGAAAAAATAATCCTATCACTTAAGTATTTACGAAAAACTCCATTGTAAATGCGACTCTTCATTTATGTGAAAATGGAGGGCATGTTATTTATTTGGAATATAAAATTTCCGCTTTTGGCACCGAAATGACACACATGTAAAGTTTGCCTAGCATTTCGTCCAAATCATACCAAGCTTGTTCACGTAAGATGACCATCAACACATTTGTCGGGTATTTACAATTCTCAGTGATACTCATCTATGAAATGCGCAGACAATAAAAAACCTAGAAAGGTTTTTTTAAAACTTAATTTGAATAATTCAAGGAAACTGTTGCATTTTAAAGCGTGTCATACACTACCAACAACGTTTCTACAATAAGTTCACTTTTTAAGTAGCTTGGAGGGATGCGCTTGCACATAAAACCAAACATATCTCTAGCTATCATCTGGCGGTGCTAAAACAGTTTCACATAGCTACCACTGCATTCTTTATTTACTCAATGAATTTGCATTACCTCCTTTATCTTTAATTAATTTCAAGGGTAAGTCAATCAAAAAGTGTGAATTAAGATGAGTATGGCAGAAAATGATAAAATGGCTTGTAGGGAAATTGTAATTATTCCAGCACATCAAATAGATTACCAATATTCCCTTTACTTTGAATTTCCAGAAGGGAAAATAAACGCGGATTATTAAAATAATTAAGAAAATGGAGCCAAAATAGCCCATTTTTATGGCAAAAAAGGGAGTATGCAGGATACCTTTAAGTCACGATACACAATGTTTCTCTCGTGCATATGCTGCAGCCCCAGAATTATCTCAGCAACGTAAAATTTCACATCCTCTTCGTTGAAGGTGCCTCGTTGACTGAGATGGTAATTCAGATCACCACCATTCATCAAATCTAAGATGAAGCAAAGTTTTTCGGGTGTTTGGAATGCGTAGGTCATGCACACTATGAACGGTGAGGCGTCCTATTGAAAAAGAAAAGGACTGTTTATGATGCGCCAAATTTCTAGGTTGGTCATGGTGCACTTTTTCTGTTCTTCACTTTCTTTTGTCTTCAGGAGTAGGTCACGCAATGTATTAGTGACGTTCTAATGCAGTGTTTAAGTGTGAGTAGGAGGGCTGCTTGTCATGCGTAAGAGGGATATCGGGTTCGGATGCACAAGTAAGCAAGACTTCTTAGCAGAAAAGTTTAAAAATCAAAAATTGACGTTTAGTAATTACTTAAGGCAGCAGGATAATTAGACTACACCATGGGTAGCTCAGGCCTACCCAGCCTAATTAACCTGGAAACAAGAATACTACCAACTTTTCTGTCCTTTTCTCTTGAGAACATTATTACAGGCATCACTGTCTTCTAAATTAATACTCTCTATGCAACTTAGCAGGTTAATCATTTCAAAATCATCTATTAAAATCCATCTTAACAAGTGGACAGTTTTGGAACATTCGACCACTGCTCCAGTGCCTAGTGTACAGATGTAAAGGATTGCATCATATGATTACATCTGTTTTAAGCATAGCATTTGGCGAAATTAGCCAATCCAGCTAGTTTTGGCTTGCAATTTGACCGACTGGAGCTTCCCATAATTATGACTTCAACTTCCCTATGCCAATTAAATGAGGTTGCTTAATATTGCTCATGTCTAAATAGTGTCCTCAAATGTACAAAAGTATATGCATTACTTCAGTTTTTATTTGATATTTGCTTGGGACAAAATGGCTTTATGTACACTTGGCGAGTTGTTTCCTCCTGTCAAAAGTTATTTGAAACTGCAATATTTTCTGAACTAATACAAACAGCCTTACTATTCTACAAAAAGGGATTTTGGGTGTGAAATCTTGTCGAATCTGCAAGTGGAGAGATGAGACGTTCTCCTATTTTTATTTAAAGTTGCTAATTTGTCACTCCATTAGCAACTTAGCAGCCGAATCGTTTGAGAAATAAATGCTTAATAATCATGCAAGTAATAAGTATGGCACCCAAAAAAGTAAATGAGTGGTGGTGTAAATTTGTAGATACAATGTAAACGGGATAATCTTCAGTGTTTTTGCTTTATATTCTTGTAGGACAAATTAAATCGTACGCATATATTTTCTACAAATATTGGCTCGTTTTGGTGAAAAAGGGCAGGCGTAGAATATATTCAACGATATTAAGAGGCAGAATATCCTCAAAAGTTTTTCTTTTGTGTCTGACCAAAAAGTGTTAAGGAGGTCAACCCTTCGGTTTTATGAATACCAGTTTCTCAAAACTTTATAATAAAATTTAAAAATTCTACTAACAGCCTTCCTTTCTGCCAGTGTGGAGCGCCGTTTTAAATTAACAGGGGCAGCAGTTTAGACGTGTCAACTTAAATGGGTATTTATTACTTATTTTGCGAAGGTTAGATTATAGGTTCAATTCAAAGTACCGCTAACGTGACCTCTATCTATCTGCCTCAAATGACCTTAATCGTCCCGGTTACATTTCCTTTGATCCAAAAGTAATTTGCACACTTTGCATATACTTTTCCCATATCTTTTTTCTCAGATTTTCGTCCAATCGTAATAAACTGACTCCGTTCCCAGCTGCAACAATAACTCAAGGCGCAAACACAGAACACTCGTACAAAACGTTTGAGGAACTTTTAAGAATGCATATTTTGAAAAATGCAAAAAATGCAAAACTCCTCATTTGATAAAATGAGGCACTTTTCACTGACCCTGAATTAGGGAAATTTTAAATGTTTTGCCGACTAAACTACCTGAACGTTGAGTAATCTGTATCAATGATAAACCAAAAGGTTTAAAGATACAAGTGTTTGCCTTTGTGCTAAGAATTTCTGGAAATTTTAGGCAAACGTTAAAACGACTACCACTAATGCCTTCAGCTTGTTGTCTGCTCTAATTAAGCAAGCAAGATCTGTTTTATTAATAGCTTTTCCATGTTTAAGCGGTAAATTTTAATGACTTTGGAGACGCCAAAAGTTGCGTAAAGCCATTTTTGAATAGAGATGAATGCATACGAAATGTTATTTTGCGGTGTCAGGAGTGACCGAGCACAAAGCATCAAAAATGTTTCGACTTTTGAATGGAATATTTTAATTTACATTACCACTCTTCAAGAAACGCCACTGATTGCCAATATAAATGATGGGGAGGAGTTCGTGTTAACCTGCCCACACAACAAATGTAATTATTTTTAAGCCGATGTTGAAACAAGCGTGCATGTCAGGCAAGAAATTCTTCAAGCCCTGTTATTATTAGAGCACTTTTGCTGTTTACTAAAAGAGTTAAGAATGGCAGGTTGATTGCTCTAACTTAATTCCATCATATCTTTCCTCTCTCGCAAAAAAACCTCAAGCCATCTTCTTTTGCCCTCAAATTGGACTATAAAGTTTGTTTGGTAAGCTGCACCCAACCCACAGAAGGTGGATTATCAACTTAACCGTAGAATGATGTAGTATTTAAGAGCTTAATGGCGAAGGTGAAAGGAGGGAAATGAACTCACCCCGGAGCTAACTCTGGAAAGAATAGTTCGCTCGTTAAGGGCCATTGATTCGCCAGATTTCAGCTTGATTCGTTTTTTGTCAAGACACTTCATTGCATACCTAAAAAGCACTTTTTAAAAATTATTTTGTCGCAATATCCATAGACTGTACCATGGTGGATCAGCGACAAATCGGATTTTCCACATCTTAAACATTTTAACATTTCATCCATAAGGCAGTCTCTTTAAAAATAGGATTTTAACCAAATTTTCACTTTTCTGCGGAAAACAGCGAATTCTTCAATATCGACTAATTAGTTTATTTTTATTAGCATGACCTATTCAGATCCTTATTTACCTAACCAAGGATTACCGTTATTCTCTCCTAAGACTTATGTTCGTGACTTTTTTAGCACATTTCCAGCGTCACGTATGTGTGACGCTCTTACTTCCTAAACTCGAGCTGGAGTCACAAATAAGTGACAGACATTCTTTATCTGTTAATGATTAATGCTTAAATAAAGTCACCTTGCAGACACATCAGTTGAGCCTTCGACAATAGTATAGACGTGGAATGGCAGTGATCTATTTTGTCTAATTTCATTATGCAAAGGAAAAGACAAATGTCCTTTATTGTGAGTCAAAGTACCTCTAATTATGACTTTCACTCAATGTGTACTTGCAAACATTTTAATTTTTGAAAATTCGTGACTATTTTTCCCCTTGATTTTTCTTAAATTTGCATTAAATGTGTTGGAAATGTCACCCCCATATACAGTTACCCCTTAATAGACCAAATATTGTCCCTTATATCAGGGTCACTTGTGTCCGCTTTTAGGTTATAATGCCATTAGTCGCATCTCTCATCATAAGCTTGAGTTCCTGCTCTTTTTTACCCTGAGTCCTGCTTATTCACTTTCCGCTTTTAAGATTCTAATAAAATGGGGAATTTACTCCATGTAAAGCAGTACGTACCTTGTGGCCCTCCACAAAGGTGCTAAGTTAGTTACCGAAATGCCAAACGAGCAATCCTTTAAATAACTTACTACAAAGCTTGACATGCTTATTTGTTTATTTATTTACCCACTAAATGATGCTGATTGTAGAGGTAGTAATGGCTTTTTAGGTCAGATAATAAAGAAGCAGGCCACACTACGTGTTTGAGAAAAAATGGTGTGGATAATTCAAACCAGTTGTTTCTTAATAAAATGGCTTTCAGTATGCATCAATTCACAAAACAGAAGAAGTTGGATATCTTCTCATTCTCAGACAGCACTTATTGCCCAAGAAACATAATTTGGAAATAGCTTCGAGCCGAATTAGTAAACGTAGTTAAGATATTTTGCCCCAAAGTGGTTTAATTCAATGAACTACTTAATACATAAACTGACTTTAAAGTTGGTATTTGATTCTAGGTGTTGTAAAGGTCTAGTGCGAGAAAAAGTTATAGCACTCATAAATCGAGTTGTTATCATAAAGAGGCTGTCACGGTGAGGCAAAAATTGGCACTCGTGGACTCGGGTAGCGAAACGTTGCATCGAGATATGGTTGTGAATAATTTGCGACGAGCACGTTGACAGCTGCAATGAATTCCCAGTGCTCCTATACACATGGGAGGGAGGTTTTCATTTTCCTACTCCTCTCGTTGTATCAGTTTCACTCCTAATAGAAGACTCATCCGCTGTGACTAGATTTAATTGCAAAAATCCTAGTACCTTCGTTGTTGTTGCCGTTTACTTTTGAAGAGAAAAACGCCCTACCAAGCGGTCTTTCCTGCGGCATCTGAAATAGATTAGTTGTGAACTTAGGTCCACCTTGGAGATTATTTTGTAATATTTTTGGGGTTTTTTAAAAATACCCTAGGAAAGGTCTTTCAACTAATTCGGATTTTTGTTAGGATAGCAGAATGGTTAAATGCAACATCTTTTCAAGCATATTGTGACTTTTGAAACCAGTTAGATTGGTTTTTTATATGAGATTTTTTGTGGTATATCGTGACAGAAGGGCACTTAATGTCCACAAAAATGTTTTTTTAATGCTAGCCACCAATTAACAACAAACTCCTAATATTTACATGTAAGCAGATGGGATAGATTCGCAACCGATTAAAAAATGTCGGCGCACCATCTGATATTTTGTATTTTGAAAGCTCAATTTGATTTTGATATACAATCAGTCTTACAAGTCGGTACTTGTAATTATTGGGAGTGTTTATAAGAGACGATAATTTCTTGGTGGCCGAGATGCTGGAATGTTTGCGGAGACAAACAAATAAATAGCATTAGGCCATTCATCCGTTCCTATCCTAAAACTAATAAGTGACTTTTCAGAAAATTTCTTCTTCATGACCCTGATTAACATTTTCGATTTGAAAAGGAAAAAGTTGGACAACTCCGGATTTAATGCTAAACCTTAAAAAATAACCCAAAATTTTTAAAAAAAGTTTGATAAGCTGAAAACAATCTAAATTAAGTAAGGGCCTGTAAATTGTTGGATTAACACCTTGGCAGGCATTAAACTAATTGTTCCCAGTATTTTGAAAATTTATGACATTCGTTGTCGAAAGAAACAAAATAATGGCAAATTAATGCAATTTCGGTACACCATAAAACGTCGCAAATATATAGCGGCAAACCGGAAACACAATGCATGCGAAAAGTACTGCATTATCCTACTCGTAATAAGGCGATTTAAACCACTCAATTATTTTTTTTAAATAAGTGTAGAACGATTGGCACCCGCTTTATTTAACAGCGTTTTGTCAAGTAGGGTGAGTTCATATTCATTTAAAAATTACATTGCGGTCAGTACAAAAAAGTATTGCAATAGAAGGAAGCCAAAGTGGACTGGCAGTTGGCTTAAGATCGGAGGAGTCAAGTAGATCCTGGTGGTGAAGACGAAAAAGGAAACAAACAGGGACCCACCTGCACTATGCATGAAAAACCTTGTGATAAAGAGTTTTAATCAAGGTCAATCTGGCTAAAATTGACGCCTACGGGGAGAAAAAGAGAATTTATGACTTATTTTCTACTCCTTTTTTCGTGCTTTGAAGGGAATCAATTAGGGTGGAAACGAATCTAGTTTGGCAACTGGAAGGGTATGGCGATCCCATTCGCGAAAAAAATTTGCAATCAGATGTTCAGTAGATTGCAAATACTGTTTTACAAACCTATAAGAACAGTAAAAAAGTATAATTTGACCATCGTTTCCCATATTTTAATCATGTATTTCCGGCAGAACTTGCATGAGAGCACCAGGATCTCAGAGGAAAAATCGTCAACTACGGTTCAAATACTGAAGTTCTAAAAGCTAGCCAATCTTTTATTTGGGTTTTTTGGTTCTCAAACCAATTTATTTCTCTCTGGTGGAGACTGTCTAATGTAACAAATACGGGCTTGGCTCCGGAAATTGAAGTTCCACGTGTGAGTGACGCTGGTAACGAACTTGTTAATACTACTTCTTGGCTGATTTGTAATGTACAAAATTTTGTAACAACTTCTACTTTGCTGACACAATTTTCATTTCAAAAAAATCAAATTTCGGGGTTAAATTTTAATCTGAGCAAATAATAATAAGCTTATTTTGATTTACGGGACCACGAGATCACGGTCGTGAATTTAAAACAGATACTAAACTAGGTCTGCCGGTGATAAAGCAAAATTCTCTTTGATGCAAGAATGCAACAAAGTTGGTAATAATTTGAAGCATCTAGAAGGTTATATGCAAATGTTGTTTTCGTGGACTGGAGGTAAACACAGAGCAGTAATATCGAATAATCATGGACTGGTGCTAGTTGTTTAATAGGGTGTTTGTGAATATGTACGGCTCCACCGCTCTAGAATGCTATCGAAAGGATCAGGTTAAAAGGGCAAGAGATTTCAGGTCTGGCCCTCATTTATTTTCCTTGAGAAGTAATGAGACAACGATTTACCCTTTTTATCAATAAAGACCCTAGACTGCTTGATTACATTCAATCTCCCTTATCAAGTTCTTCAGTTGGCTATACTAGAGACTTGACATTATAACTGATAGTGTAGATTAGAAGCAATCCATTCCAATTCGGTCAAGTTATGGATGCTCATTAAATTCAAATGTCTCATTGACATTTTAAATGTCATCTTACTCAAATTTAAATGGGACAGATGCATATGTTTTCTCTAAAGCTCTCATCTATTGGCCTTAGCTTTGCCTTCGACCGCAGAACTTTGTATTTTTCGGCAATCTTTTCAAAAATTGTGGAACTCTTGATCCATTGCTACATTTGCGTCCTATCTAAACGTGGGTGATGAGCCTTAGAACTAACCCCAATATTTAGAATATTAGAAGCTCACTAAGGAAAATATTCAATCACACACTTGGCATTTCATTGTTCAAATAGAACAGAATTGACTAATCCAAATGATGCTTCCAAATCAAAGAAATATAATTACCCTCAGTTCAAGGGGATCATGCGGTTATCATAAACCGTTAAATGACCGTGTCACCTATTTGTGACACATGGCTCGGATAACAAAATCAGGGCGTTGCTTACGTGTGTCACGCTGGTAGCTAGTGTTACTACTAAAAAATGATAGCGGCGTAAGCGAAAGCTTTTTTAAGACTTTCAACTCACCTTTATTTTCGCTTGCTCCTCCCATTAACTCAAAATAAATGGATGTTATTGGGCAGTGTTACATTGTATTTCCTAATGCACAATGAAATAAGGGTTTACTACCGAGACTCGAATCGAGTTTGTGTTACATTTCTACGATTGAACAATGGCAGTTTTACTACTTTCTTAAAGTCCTCATGCTTGATTGCCAAATTTTGTAATTTGCACTTCAAAACTACCCGCTAAACTCACAGATTGTTAATGAGGCGTACCTATACCCACACAAGATGATATATGGTCGAGCTAATGTCCTTTTCACAGCTAACAAACCACTACAAACTTAACTTGATTAATAGTATTTATCGAGGAGCATAAAGAGGGAGCTTAATCTCATTCATTATTCTGACGAATTTTGTTTACGAGGTATTGAACACACTTTTCCAACGGTGTCCGCCATTCTGACATAATCTGATTAGGTTTCGCTATCCATAAGCACGATCTAATTTGGATCTAATCTGAGAAATTGCGAGAAGAAGTGCGGTTATTCATGTGAGTGTGTGCCAAAGACTATGCAGCTAATTCCACCACCAGTTAAGTTTTCATTAGACAATTTGTCTTAGTCAGATCATTAATCTTTAAAAGGTTTTCTTAAGACAAAATGAATGAAGTTTTAGCCTCTGAAGTCTTGCAGCTCTTGACTATAAGCTTGGAGCACCCTCTAAGTAGCACATATGGGGATATTGTTCTAGTACTCTGATAATCCCGAATATACTCCAGTGAGGTGAGCAGAAAAAGCCCTTCTTTTGACTAATCAAACTTGTAACCACAAAAGAACAACCTTAGAAGATAACAGCTATTAATTATTTAGTCAAGCTTTGTGCATGTAACTTTGGCTACTTAAGTGTTTTTACGCAATCTATGGCGGGTATTGAATCGGTCAGAAATGTAATGAAATGTTTTAGCGTTTTATAGAAATGACCATTTTGGTAGGCTAACTACTCTAGTTTTCAAAGAGATGCCTTTTAAACAATGTCACAAATGCCAATTTTTAGGTGCATGTGACCCAAGGTACTACAAAACTATGAAAAAGTATTTAAAGTCGCTGACGTCCTATGGACAAAGTTTTACTTAGAGTGGGAATTAAGCGATATTTTATGAACTTTTGATAATCTTATTAACGCGTGGTGAGTATTTTATATACACTAAGCATGACCAAAACGCGTAGCTCTGCAAAATGTTAATCTTTCCAAAAATATAGAGTATATTTAGTCGTGAATTCCCATCCTCATTCAAGGTACACTTTGAAATGCCTGTGAAGTATGATCGAGGGAAAGGAGGGCAGGATGTGGGATTGGCTTCCGATTGCAAAACATATGCCGCTGACCTTAGATTTGCTGAACGTGGTTTTGTTTAACTTATGCCAGACGATAGGTAAAATTAGGGTTTTCCTAGCCAAACAGAGAATATTTATAAAACAACGACAAAAAAGTTAAAAATTGTTTGGTGTCCATTGGTACTTATAATAAATTTCAGAAGTTCGTATTACAACTGTTGATTGCTGGTCTGCTGGTGGATACTTGTGAACAACCGCCACATAATCTCCCACCCTAAACCAATCCTAACTGGGCACTAAAAAGAAACAGCAAGAGTGCTAAGAATAAACCATGACAGGTGTAGTCATTTAACATCAAGTACTGTCAAAAGTATATTTTCACAATACAGCTGAGATGCAACGTAATTGAAAGCAATCGGTAGGATGTTTCCAACATTCTGCGCCTAATCTTTACCATATTCAGGACTGATCCCTCCATTTTGTGCCCAGGAGGCGTATTCAGCGGTTTTACTGTGTACCTGCGTATCGCAAACGTTTGGGCCTTACCAAGTTTGTCTGTTCTTTCGTAAAAATGCATTCCATCTAATGCATTTCTGCGTCACAATAACAGCAATATATGAGGATATGTTTAATTTACACCGATTTCCGCCTTTTAATACAAGAGATACTTTCCTAGAATATCACAATTTTATTCAAAAAGGAATAAGTTATTTGCAATAGGATTTACCGAACCGGAAGGAAGTGCTAATTAAAGATAACAGTAAAAACATACTACCAGCTTAAATTGATAGGTACAGACAGCTCTAATCATAAACTTTCCTTTCAAAAGAAAATAACGTTCTTCCTCTAAAATAAAACTCAAGCCATATTACTGACCTACTAAAGGGAAATTCGATCCTTTTCGAAAGAAGTGCAAATTTTGATAGTTATTACATCAACACTTGTTCTATTTACTCATTGTATTGCGCGAGAATCGTCAAATGATTTTGACGTTCTCTTCAAAACTGAAGGTTTTTTCTAATAATAAGGTAAATTCAGAAATAAAAGATAGAAATTCTAAGTAGAATGAGAGAAATCTGACGGTATCTATGCAAACAAACTTTGTGAAATTGTCTAAACTTTTGGTCATTTTAAAATTCGCTTTGTTATTGAAAAATCCATTTCCTGACGAATGTAGACTCCTTTCCATGGAAGCAGTTCTTGATTCTGTTGCTGAGACGTTGCTCTCATGCCTATCTTTCAGTGAAACAAGCCAATTGTAGTAAAAGAAGTGCAATCGATGTACTTCAAAACATTCACGTTAAATAAGTTTCAGTAAAGTAATCGTTGGAAACCGTTTAAAGGGAAATCTATTTAAATTTTTTTATTTGTCAAGTCGTCCATGCTGGATCTTTCAATTATTCTCTATGTATTGCCATGACAAATGGTTAGCCGCTTAACTACCATATTATAGGGTGTCTATTGCATTCATCCTTGCATTCGTTTTCTTTTCTACCAGAGGCCATTCATTTCTAAGTTTTGAGTGGAGAAGGTAGTATTTAATTTAAATATTTCTGTCCCTAATCGTCAATGATCAAATTCTCCTCACATTCCACTATGACAACTTCATCTCCTAGTACCGCTAAATGGGTAAAGTAGAAACTAGATTAATGTAAATCTCTGAGCGCAAACAGCTGGATCCGATCCCAACCACAGACTGCTGGCGTTAGTCTTTCGTATAAGGGTTACGCGATCTATCAAGCGCCCCAATTAAGCCCAGGCACGTCTGCCCAGTAGCACCGATAATTTGGGCTCTGGCTAGACGCCTACATTGGCTACACTTTGATTTATCGTGGTAGATGTCCTGTGCTATGAAAGAAACTTAGCAAATAGCTTTGCTACTTTACTCAACTGTCATTCCTTTATGCAAGAAGACCATTTTATAACAGGATATTCTGGTACCCCGCCCTATTCTTTACCACAAAAGTCATCGCAACTTATGTATTAAGTCTAATGCAGAAATTTATGTATGTTCCATGCAAAATTTGGGGTGAAAATCGAATGTTTCATACTCAAATATACTTATGCAAAAAGCAGTTTTGAAAACGGATCAGTAGTCAGATTTGATTCTATCATGCAAAATCTGCAAAAAACTCACATTTTTCCGGAATCAAGTTTTCTGCAACCGTAAACTTCGCCAAATCCTCCTCTACCAATGATTCTATGCACGCTGAAGTCTGACATCGTCAACTAATTTTTAAAAAAGAGATAATGTCTGCATATTTTTTGAACCCAAAAAGTATCTGCACTGACTGTAGCAACCTACGGTAGTATTAAGTTGCACGTCCATCCACTGTAAATAAAGAGTAAAATGTTTGCTACAAAATGCGCTTGACACAATTTCAAATTACCTCTTCAAAAAGGGTTCATAAAAAACGTTTTTGATGTTCTGTTTTAAGTCATCTATGTAGACCTATTGCATGCCAGATTAATAGCAAATGATCAGATTACCGAAAAGATTTGACGCGAAACAGAATTAAACTTCATTCCTTCATTTAACTTGCTTTGTACACTTCTAACATGTTCTGAAGGGAAGCGCTAAGAAGAGAGTTTCAAAAAAGGAACAAAGTACATGGACTTTAGATAGCAATTCCTTCATAATATAAGTGTCATAAATTCGCTTTGCTTCCCTGACCCGATCGCATTCGGAGTCAATGAGCTCGAAATCTTTGATCTAGAGGAAAGAAGAGTAGACGACAAGAGCATACTGCTTCATAAAATTCAATAAGTTGAACATTAGGCGAATCTTGTGATTTGCAGAATTTGACAAAAAATATGAAACCTATATAATTAAAAATAAGAGGAAGAGACAACCCAGTCGTTCTTGGAATATATTCTCGAAGGTTATTTTTCCATGTCTACTTAAATAGGAAACCATGATGCTTCGAATGCTAAACTCAAGTCCAAAAAAGTAGAGGCGAAGTACCTGGAGTCAGGAATAATATTTTTCTTTGGAGCCTTAGTGGCGATGTTTTTGCTTTTTTCCATCGCCATTAAGTAGCTCACATCAGCAAGCACAGCTTCGAGATCAGACATTATTATTTCCAGTAAAATGGAAAAGTGTCAATTACTACATTTTACACACCGCATTAAAAAGTGCCATTATTGGGATTAGCAAAACTGTACACGTTTGTAAGGTTGCCAGTTCAAATGCCTCGATCTTCTATTGGTTCAACTAAATTCCACCGCTAATTGGTCAAAACAAGGTTAGGCAATAAAATAAACAAGCTGCTCAAAAGTTTTGTTCAAAATTGAAAAAAAAGATGCTACGCAAGCCATTTTACATGGGCGAAAAAAATCACTGAAGTATGCTACATGCTCAAGAAAAGTATTTGCAATAACATAAACACGCTGTAATTATGCCGTCCAGTAATGCTGGTGCAGTTACGATGCTGCATTTATGATGCCCAAACCTTTTTTTGACACCCAAATAAGCCACAGTTTCATGATACGTATGTACTGCCAATGTGTAGATAGCATGGACTTCTACTAGCACATCCTAAAGACCATGCCGTGGGGCGTGTAATGTCGGTGCGATATCAAGAACCAGCGTGGTTTAAAAAATAGCTAATCACTGAAACTGTTCAGTTCGTGGTACCTCCTTTTAAAAAGTGAAAACTATTATGGCTGATAAATAACTGATGATTTGCAAGATGAATTTTCAGAACAAAATCCCTTTCTGACCTCAAATATGGCGGCAAATGTTGGCCAATTTTAGTTGTGACTTATTAAAAAGGTAACCTTTCAAGCCCTCTGTCTAGCCATACTTAACGCTGATCGCGCGTTTTACCTAACTGTAAGCACTAACATGCAGCCCACTCTGGCGGGCGCCTCGTACGGTCCTTCCCCCCCGTTTATGCAGGCATCGGTACGTCTGCCCTCTCCCCGCCATTATTCAAGAAACATACTCCTCTTCCCCCCTCCCACCCCCTAGACCACATTAACCCTAGCCACGTGGTCGTTTCTTGATTTCTACTAGGCACCCTTGCAATACATACTTACCCAGAACTCTACTTTTTAGCACTTAGCATTGCAAAAATGGATACCCCCCTCTCACGATACATACAGAAAGTGTTCAGTTCCTGGACCGTTTTACGTATTGCTGAACAACAATGCAGTGGCGGGATGGACACGCCAAGGAAGATTCGAGACCTCGTTCCCTACATTACGCAACGCCTCACAAGACAAACGCAGGCGTACAACATAGCCGAGTGGCTAAACGAATACCTCTGTCAAGTTCTAAATGTCTTGTGTGAAGACGACAGTCACTTCGATGTGGCTGATCTTATCTCCGAAGCTTATTCTCTTCACCTAGCTGGAAAAATCAACCAAATTATTGAACTGACTGCGAAAGTTCCCGCTGCGTGCGACCTATCTTCATGTTCCTCACAAGTGGTGTGTGACGAAGCAGTGGTCTCGGACATCTCGGAGGAAAGTGGTGGTAGCAGCGACCCAGACAACAGCGACCATGGTCTAGAAATGGATATAAACTAACCTATTCTTCCCGACCCTCTCCGTTGTAAATTCTACATCCCCACAACCGGAAAATTTCCACTTTTTCGCATTTATATACAAACGAGTTTGGGGAATATTTGCCTATTCGGCTACCGTCGCTCCTAGGTAATCTTTTAGCGACGGGTTTGGAGCTACTCTATCGACAGGGATATATGGACCACTAAGAGGGAGCGATGGACGGTTGTCTTGAATTCCAAAAAGGTTCCGCAGTGCCTGTAGAGCCGCCTCTTTCTCCGCAATTTCTATCGTTTCTCCAGGTGCTAAAGTACAAATAAATGTGATGGCAGTGGTGTGAGTTGACGCGAAGCCGATAACGAGTTATTTGTAACTGAACCGACCTTCACCGACTAGCTGGTGGTCACTGTAAATGCCGACTTGGTAGCACGCAAGTAGCGTGTTCATGCTGCTCTGCTTCTGCAACCTAATAAATAGCAAGTTTTGTCAGTTAACTTTAGGGTGGTAAAGCTAACCTCGGTTCAGGGGGACCTCGATTATCAAACCGTAGGACACCCTCCAGCAAGGTGAACGGCTTGTCTTGCAGAGGGAAGGGGAAGTCGGCGCAGAACTCCAGGTCCAACAGTCGCGTGAGTATAAAATCCCGAACAAAAAGGTCCGCAGCTTGCTAAGAGAAACAGAAACGCTGCACATTTATGCTAAATTATGAGGGTGTTTTTGGTCTCTCGCATTATGGCGCTGTAGGTAAGGTACTCCCCACTATCCGGAGCATCAGCTTCCCAGCTTTTCCAAACGTGGACAAAACCGCCTACGGAGCCATCTCAGATATACATGTATTTGATGTGATAGAGACTTTCGTAAACACTGGCTCCACCTATCAACAAAAAGTTGATGGTCTGAGAAATTAAAATAGGTGAAATTCACGACAAATCTGACTTTTGCCAATTAACATCCACATTCTATGCGTAAACAAACCACTGCATACGTGATCACTAGCCAATGCCCCAATAAGAGCAAGAAAAGATGTTGCTATGGCACAGAGCGATGGTGGCCCTGTAATGTCTGGCAGCATTGGGGACTCCTCCGACCGCTCCTCCTCCATGGCGTACTGAAGGACATCGACGATACCAAGATGAGCACCAACCAAGGCCAATTCAGAATTGGACAAAAGACGGTCTCCCACACAGGCTATCCATTCCTCTGGCAGACGCGGATAGAATTTCCGCAAGAAGTTCCTGATGTAGGTATCCGATATGTGACGTCCTGTTGTAGACGAAAGTGTTAAATTGTTCTTAAATCATCACTTTTTTAGAATTCAGGAGGACAAAACCCATCCGAAAGGTCATTTTTGTTGTCAATCAAGTCATATCGTGTCAGTTATGGAAGACAATACCTGCTTCGGCCAGAGCTGTATTATCACGAAGTCTACCAGCGACGTCTTTTTGGCCAGTATACGACGCGAACGACTTATCAGTGAAGCAAAGATGGAGAGTACTAGCGTCGATATTTTCACCTATTCTACTTCTAAAAGCCGCGATTTCAGAGTCGTAATTCCATGGCTTCCAGACCGAACGAGGTCGGTATTTTTCTGGACCTTGGAGCAGGCGCCTGTAGTATAAGTCGCGAAGGTATGGACGAACATATCTTGCCACTCTTGCAGACCTGGATACTAGCATTTTTAACTCTTGTATAAATTCACTTACATGTCAAAATCGGTTTTACACAACGTAACAACTTATCCATTCAGTGAACAGAAGAATTTTTGTCTGAATAAATTCCGACGGTGATTGGTTAGTGCTAAACCAATAGTGACAGTCTATGGCATTGAAGTAATTTACTCAAGATCTATGCAATAATGAGAGTTATTCATAAAAAGAATTTGCAGCATTCAAGTCAGTCAGGAAAATGTGTTTATCAAGTGACAGGTATCGTGTACTTGGTAATCAGTCGCAGAAATACCTTTAAAAATGAAGAAGTGAAAATTAACAAGCATATTTTAAGAGGAACAATTCTTTAATTAAGCTTTATAAGCAGTGCCTGCACAAGACTTTCTGACAGTGGGTAGTTTAAAGTGTCGCAGTAGATCCTTTCATAATAAAAATGAAATTAAATGCAAAGCATAAACAACACTGCTACTTTCCTGTAATGTCAGAAAAAAACGTCTCTGCGCAAATTTGCGCATATATTAGTAATAAAGTTTATGCAGTTTTGCAATGTAGAAAATTACATAAGGGTCTGCGTGTTAATTCGCAAGACTTCAAAAAAACACGAGGTGGTCTAATTTTTTAGTTGTTCAATACGAAGGCTCTCATATACATTTACAGAAATGGCTAGTCTATTTGTACACTTATTGCTAGAAAGAAGGACCAAACTATTACATAGATATCGAACTACATTCAAATTAAATATCCTTGCGCTGAATTTGTTATATAACACAAATTTTATTTTTGTCTACTATCCAAAGCAATTTTTAAGTTTTTATTGCTCTGTGCTTGATGGGCGCCAACTTCGGGAGATGAGCAAGTAAACTTTTTCGACTACCCTTGCTTGCGAATTAACAAATAAAGCATAAACCTGTTTTTGTTTTGCATCTCTTACTTTTTTGCTGAGTTGTCTGTGTCTTTCTTCCGTCATTATGATCCATTAATAATGTCTGCTCTTGTTATGTTCGTTCTTCTCTTTAGGATTAGTCTTTCTTACTCTTACTATACCTAGTGATATTTGCGTGTATTCACCCCTTTGTGCTAACAATAAGCCTTCGTAAATTGTAAAAACTGTTCCTTTTTTTGGACCGATTTTACTCATTTTATTAACACTGATTGACCTACTGGGCCATAATATGTCAAAATTTTGCCTTAATTATTGTGCTACTTCTTCGAAACTGTATGATTTCTGTGTTAAGGTGTGTTTTAACCTTGCAATTTCCTTTACTCCTTGAGGTTTTGGAAATTCGACACATATGACAAGACGTGCACTAGTAATGGCGCTTCTTTGTTTCCTTATAAATACGTGCATGTGAGCGTCGCGCACATAAGGATTGCTTCTGATTTGTTTGGTTGTTCAAAAAGTGTTGCGTTTGTCGTATTCACTAAATTTGTCATTGCTTCTATGCTTACCTTGTGTTATAGTGGCTGTTTTGGGCTTAGAAGGCATTAGCCTACAGGTACCTGCTAAGCAGATCTCTTCGGTTTCGAATCTATTTTTTGCCGCCGTTCGGACTTGAATTTCTGGACTCCTGATAGCAGTGTATAGGTCTGTGGGATCGGGGCGCGCTTATAACCTCTACTTTCCGTTCGATTTGCTTTTTAACCTTTCCCTGAGATACCACTAAACTTAGCATTGTAAGCGGGTTGTCTTACATACATACACCTTGTATTTTGAACGTATAGCAAAATTTGACTCTTCTGTATACTTTAGCATGGTCATGCAAAGGTACTGAAAATTGACCATTAGGAAGTAATGGAGGTGGTGTCCTCGTCGTTAAATGTTTGTTATTGCTAATAGTAATCGCGACTTATCTAGCTGTGGCTTTTCAGTATTTTGTCATGACTCTGTCTTGCTTTTCATTGTTTTCAAAAAAAATCTTCGCAATCACTATGTTGTAGACTGTCCTGGTGCGTAATTGTTGTGAAATTTTTCCACAAAAAGTGCTCATTCTGTAGCGTGCAGCTGCTTAGTATCATGGCTATTACCGTTGCTAATGTTGTTTTTCCTCCCAAGCAAAGACATTTTCTGCCTGAGATAGCCGGCAGCTTTATTATTCCTTCATTCATAGGCTCTAATTGGCTATGGTTGTTTTTTGAAAATACGTAACATGCTTATGCTTAACATCGGAAATTCACATTTTCTCAGAAATTCCATTCCCATAGCACAGTAAATGACAAATTTTGCTTCTATTTTGGAAATTCTTACCAAATTGTTTTTGCATTAAATGTTCAAGGTTAGGGACCTTTTCTCAATAGACAACTCGATTTTTGCACCGACAAATTTGGTTAAGTAATGCTGTTACTGAAGGGAATTAGTAGATATTATTTGCGCAGTGATTCTGTGGTTTCGGCCATTTGGTAAATAGGAGTTTTAGCGCAAACTTGCTTTTTGTGTTGTACTTCCCATTAAAAGCCTTCTGCTAGTGGAAAAAATGTGGTCTTGGCTTAATCACACCATAAAGATGGGATGGATGATGGTACAGTAAATGAAAACTTGCAGCCGATAGACTTTGAGTCTCGCGGAATTTCTTTTTCAGGCATTGTTCGGTTGGTTCGATATGTTAATTTAGATAAAATCTGCTAATTTGGGATGGTATCCATATAGGTCATCTCATTGTCTGCACTCTGGCTGTTACTGATAACGAATGTCCGCCAATGATGACTTTTTATTCAAACGAGGGATCCAAAGTTCAAGCTGAGCATAATAGCAAATCGTGAGGCGTCTGAACACGTTTGAACGTATAATGCTTGTTAGCTCCTGAGTCCACATCATCGAAACTGCTATTATTTGTACAGGTTTGGCCTGTATAGTTAATCTAGGCATTGGGTTTCTAGCGAATGGTTTTGCAAGTAGGTTTTTAAAACGACAAAGTTGCTTCAAAACTTGTCCACCTCAAAGCTTTTTTCGCAATGGAGATGCTCGGACTCGTTTTGGGAAATCAAGTTGCCTCAAGGAGGTTGATACCCTTATTTTTTATGCGTCGTTACTGGAGAGCCTCCTTTAACTAAAATTATCACTCTTAGGGCGCTGTTATTTCTGGCCATTTGGTATTGGGTAAATTTGGGTAGTTTTATTTCTTTACTGTGGTATTTGTATTCTAGGTTATAGATTCACAAACTAACTCCGCGAGCATAGGTTTGTTTCCGATTATCATGTTATGAAATGTTGGACTCCCGCAAAGTTTAATTACCGGAACCGCTCCCGTATTGCTTGTCCATCATTATGGGTCACCACAATATGCTATTTTAGAATGCCTGTTTCACCTTAAATTTAACTGCGCAACAGTTAGTTCGAAATGCCAACAACCACGTAGTCCTCTCCTACTTTTGCACGCTTATTCTGATGTCTAGCTGGTACCTGAAAGGTCTCGGGATAGGAAATTTGTCAATTTGGCTGAATCACCTTTGAACAGCCTACTGCGCTAGCTAAAAACGTAATGTTGTCTTGATACCCATCTTGCGCTAACTTTTTGGAATCACGTATTCGTTAACGGTTGTGTTCACCGTTTTCACCAGAATAATTCGTCATTTGTATAATTTCACTATCGTCTATCCATGGGTCCCTTGTGTTGAGGACGAAACTATGACGGTATGAACCGTTTCTGAAGAACATTTGCCTGCGTAACATTTACACTTCAAACGTTATAACTGACCGTACCGTTTCTGAAGTCTTCCGCACAAGTGGGTGTCCACGGGTTTCACACCTTAGTTTACAGAACAGTTTACCAGCAGATTCTGTTGCATACACTACCACTCCCACCCGCCATCTTAATTAGCTATTTCTGGTCATTAGTAGTAGGACTCACTTGGCATTTGCTACCGTGTGCAGTACCGTCACAAAGTCCTGACTTGACCTGAGCGATTCTGAGCCACTTAAACAAGTCTGTCACATGAGGAGACCGGATAGCTGAATGGATATTGTATGAAGAGCAGTCGAAGGCGTGTTCACATAGATTTGGCATTATCCACACTGAGACATTATCTTAACTGCGAGATAGCTGTCTTTCTACAGTTGAAATACTCTTGTCCGATTCTCTAGATGCCAGACAACGCGGTACACCCTACCCGAGTACTTAGTCGTTCGCACCAGTAGTAGTGATTGCGGAGACAGTATGCGGGTTCGAAAACAAGTAGTTTGGCCAGAACAGGCTAACTCCTGTTTACCATCACCATCATCACGATTGTTTGTACGCGTGTACATCGCGTCTTTGTGTGTATGCTCACTCGCTCACCCATGTAAACTCGCGTGCACTGGCCTCTCATGCTCTCCATACGCCCGTGTGTGTATCAAATTCGGTCGATTTCGTGTTGATGAGCACAATCGCAAAGAAAACACTTCACCTCTATGTGTACGCACGTGCATGCGTACGTACATGTGAATGCATACAAATACACGTACAGGCACACATTCAATCACTTGTGAGGGCGGTGTATTGGCCAAAATTTGCGAACAAGTCATTTTGTTGGGCCTTGAATTTACCCCACTTTTTGTGCCTTAGGAGTGCCACTTGTAGTATTCCAATTGTTCGTCAAGTAAACGCGATCGTTTGGGTACTGTGCGAAGTGTAGCATGTTTGTTCCTGATCTCCCCGGCCTTTTCCTTCGAAGCTACTAATCGCTCGTCTGTACTTACTTATAAACCAAACTGTCTGATTTGTCTTGTCATGAAAGGTAGTATTTACCCCTTATTTTATGATTTGAATCTCGTGATATTATTGCCTGTATTTCATTTTTCGGTCATCTTTAGTAGATACGACCTTTTAGAAGCACTCAATTGATTCATTGTGGTTTCTTCCAACTGTATTGTGCTTTCTCTTTGACATTTCTTTTTCCTGTCTAGATCGCTGTTACTGAAGTAATGCGTAAACACCTATTAGGTTGTATATGAGATGCCTAATTTATAGAACCTAAAACGATCCATCCCTTTGGTCGGGCTTCAAATCTAGTGGCACCATTACTTCCAATTCATTTTTTAGGTCATTTTTAGTACAGGTGGGCATTTGGATGTTTTCAGTCGGTTTGCTTTGGTCCACTTTTCATTTTCTTACCTGAAAATTATTTTGGAAGTGGGAATATTGGGTGCCTCAAATTCGTCTCCCCTTAGCCGATGGTTTTCACCGCGCCTAACACTCATCCCTCATGCCATGCTTTAAATCTGTTACTTGTTGGTATATTTTGTTTTTTTTTTGATTTTATTCTTGACTGATTTAGGTATCCGTAAGCTTTCAATTTGTTCGCTGTCTATTCTCTAAAATATGTCGCATTCCTTCTCTTACGCGTCGAACTTTTCCTATCGAAACTGCTGTACCTGAGTCCACCCTGAAACATATTAGGGTGTCTCAAATCGAACTCTATTTTTCGGTCATCGGATGTGAACTATTCAATTTAAGGGAACTGGAAGTGATCGCGTACTTCTGACTCACCTTTTCGGTCAAGGGTTGCTACAGAGCCCAACACACCACATTTTGTGTCAACTCTAGTGATTTGATTTGTAGTCGCCTTCCGTAGACGTGGACGTCGTCCTTACGTGATATTCCTCACCCACGGGGCACAAATACATACGAATGAATCTCTTCATTAGGTCTAATGTCTGGTTTTCAAGTCAACAAGGAGCATGGTGATTGGTCAATATCGTATTTTTCCTATCTTTTATGAGGGTTTTTTTTCGCTGTTGACAAGAGGTAGTTTAGTGCTTAGGTCTAGAAGGCGTGGCAGTTGATTGTTACAAGGTCCGATGGACATGATAGAACTAATAATAGAGAGTCAAGGCAGGCTTTCGGCCACATTATGAGCGACGGTGCTTGTGTGGCAGTCATAGTTGCCCTCTTCTGCTCGGTAGTGTGTCTCCCCGTAGATTTGCCCAAGTATGTCTAGTGCTCGATAGTAATCCACAATTTCACACCCTATTGCATAATGCATTGGCACAGGTTGACTACGCTTAGGCCGTATTTGTGATTTAAACAATAACCTTAACGTTATTAAATGGTGTCTTCATTCTGGGCTGGCAGATTACTCTTTGCTTCCGTTAGTGTCCCCCCAAAGACAACTTGACGAAAAGATATGTTTGAAGGATTCATAAATACTTGGCCCTACCTGCCGAAAGGTTTCTTCGATTAGCTCAACATCAACTTGACGTATATTTTTGCTTTCTGAAATGAATCAAAGTATATAAGCCCAATATATTTAACTTTGGCATGGTTGGGGCATTTTTCCCCATTATCATTACTGTGGTCAGATAAGATAGAGAAGTGCGGCAGAAATGCCTCTAGCTGGGATCTTTTGGTCTCAATAATTCTAAACGGAACTAAATTCATAATTTTTATGGAATTCCGTGGCTTGACATTAAAGTGAGTGTTCGCACCCGCACAAGCATAATGTTCGGCCGCTGCCTCCACCCATCGCTATTAGTCAGTGCAAGATGTACACGCCCGCTCTTGGCTTTGTGGCTGCTATTTTTCTTAAATAGGGGAGATTTTCTGTTCTCTGAGGATACATTTGGACATAAGAAAAGCGGTTATTCTAACCCGTTGGCATAAAAGAACTTGTTGATGCTCTGTGACCACGATCCCACCATAAAATTTCAGGTCTTGTAAATAAAGCTTAGGATCGACCTCCAAAGTCTTGGCCATTTCCATTATGTTGGCTGTACCCAAAGCTATGGCAAATCGATGCTTACGCTCTAACGCGCTCAAAGGTCATGATGTTGTGTTGTGCTGCGTTGCTCTTGGCCATTGGTTTCATGTTTTGATGTCAATTTTTTGGGTGATTTCACTCATAGATATCCTCATGGCTAGTGAACAGAGCAGGTCAACCTTAGGCAGTTTGGTCGGATTTGATTTTTCATTACTGAAGAGCAAATCGAAATCTTCCTGGTTTTCTCTTCTATTTTTTCAAGATGTTAAAGGTTTTGTAGTTCTGTCGCACGAATGTGCCTTTTTTTTCGCCCAAAGTTGTCAAGAATTGGTTCATTATTCTTCATTTGACTGGAAATGTTCTTCACTCTCAGCAATTAATGCTTTCTTCTGGTAAATTCTCCACAGACATCAGCGGAAAAGCGATAATCCTTAACAGGATGCTGTATTAATTGCGACTTTTGTGGTTCCTACCAATACTCATGGAGGTTAAAGGCTCGATCAATCGGTAAATTTGAACCGATTGTCCAGAATACGTCGGCCGTTGACTTCCATATGTGCAACTTTAGAAAATATTTGATTGGTCTCAGCAACCCACGCAAACAGTTGCCCTTCAGGAAATTGTATTTCTACTCTGAAAATTGAGCATCGAGACACAGGGAATGCCAATCTTCCTTTCAAAATCCCTTAATGTATAGTATTTAGTGGTAATGTATATTCTAGCGTCGCAGTTATGACACCAATCTGTGAGGTTTGTGGCCCACCCATTAAGAATTCTTATAAATTATCTTTATCAGAAATTAAGTTAACTGGGAATTTGTTAACAGTATTGCAGAATTTGCAGCATCTGAGATGTTTCCAGGGTTCTTAAAGGCTTATTTGGCCTCTTTTAATCCTCCATCTTTTATCCCATAAGAAATTCTTTATCTACTCACCTTTCTTACCCACTTTCAAATTACCAACCTTATCTGCCCAAATCCTTTCTATTTTTAATAAGTTCTCTACTGAGGTCTCAAGTGGAAGTCTTCACCGCCTCCTGGATTTTTTATTCTTTGAATGCATCAATCGTCATTAATTTTCTGGCCAATTCAATTGCTCCTCAAAGATAAAAGTTGGCTCATGTCTTTTTGTTTAAAATTTGGCAAATCTGCTCGCGCTACTCTTCTTCTGCAATCGGTTATCGCCTGCTTTCAACGCCGTACTTGAGTACGAAAACAATGCTTTCGTTATGTTTGACACTGGTAGCGAAGGTAGTAAGTAATGCCTCTATTCTTAGGCGTCCAGTCTGTCCTATCTCCTATAGAAGGGCTACTTTGCAAACAGGTCACTGTTCAAAGCAGAAGTACAAATCCTTTTTTTGAATGAAATTGCTCTTCCACCTCTTGGTTGTCCGGTCATTTTCGTGGTGCCATCTCACAACGTGCTCACCTGAACTGTCCGACTACTTATAGTGAGATCTTATTCTGCAAATTAGTTAATAAATAGACATGGCTGTTAGTTTCTCAACTACAGCAGCTTCTTGTAGATTTAAGTATATTGCTGTTAGCGGGTCCTCTTTCCCTCCCCCCCCCCTCTCCGCCAGTCTTTTCAGATGCACATACACATGCATACGTACAAACACACACGTAACACATGCAATTAGTCACCGGGTGTTTTGAAATCAGTCCCACCCATTTCAAGTAGACGTTCGTTCGTGTGTGCACAGCGAGAAAGGACGTAGACGCGGTAGAAAGCGCGAGCGAGCAAGCCACGTACATCCACGCGCCTTGAATAGTAGGCTCAGCAGTTCTTTGATCCTGTTTGAGCATGTCTACTATCCGCCTGTCTGTGTGTGCTTTTCGCGCTCACGCAGGCACGCGTGTACATAGGATCGTCTTTAATTGCGTTTGGCAGCTGCCACTGCTTCTGTAGCTATTGCTGTGACTAAGGCGGTGGCGGTCACACCGGCTGATGCGGTGATATTTTCCAGAAGACGCTATGACAAAAGCGGTTGCCTCTGTGTATGTTCAGGTTTTGATAGGTTGATGCATGTTCATGCTGGACGTAAATTCACTTTTTCTTGTTATTTGCGGCTCCATTTCAAATCCCAAAATTGCTGTGGGTTTGGCCGTATTCGTGGCTAAAAGATTTGGTGCTTCCCTGTTGGTGTTGTTAAGGGACCGATGTACTCTTCTGTCATTGTAATCAAAGTTGAGTTCTTTATTTTTATGGTATGTAATGGTTCTAGAGGTACTATAAAAGCCTCTTTATTCTTCAGTGTCGTCTTCGAAGCCAAATATCTTCGTGTCTCGCTGTCGTATTCTTCTGCTGTTGTATTCAAAACAAGACATCGTTATGAAAGTTTTTCGAAAGTCGCCACTTTCTTCCGCTATCGAAATCCAAGCTGGACGTCTCTTTTCGGGCCATTTTAAGATCTCGAATCACTGGTGTACTTTCGACATCTCCTTGACTATTCAAAAAAAATTATGCAAACAAACATACCCTAGAACTAGTAATTCATTTTGGTAAGACAGCCAACTGTTTGAGCCATAGTAACTAATTCATCGGAAGAAATTTCGATCCTCCTGGAATTGTGTGCAGCTCTTAATGTTTGTTTCTGTATTATATTGCTTGTCCAATTCTAGCAAAGTTGTTATACTAACTTGACCATTTTGATCTGGTCCAACTCTTATTCTACATGAATTGTGACCATGTTTAAAGTACGGGTAGCAGACATATATCTGGGACTTGTCGCCTTCCCCCTATACTGTAAAGAATTGCAAATTATGCCTCTTTTCTATATTACTTCCGCAAGTTTCCATAGCTAATCTAATCCCTAAGTGCTTCAAGAATTTTGGGAAGAACCGTCACTTAACTAACGAGGTAAATGCATATGTCTGTGAGTTAAAGCAAGACAGACAGTTGTACTAGTGTAGCTAAATCTGAAGGCTTAGATATTATACATAGTTTTTTTTTTCGGTGGCTTTTACACCGGCAAAATCCGCCCTTCATTTGTAAACTCCGATTATCTATGACTGCTGACCAAGGCAAAAGTTTGCATTCTCCTTTTCGATTGGTTTGATTATCATGGATGGACGTTTTATCCTCATTTTTATGTGCTGTTTTTTTTCCCTTACCTAGGTGTATCGTTCTCAACGGAGAGGCTGAGGTAAGTAATGCCGGGGTTTAGTGCTCCACTCCACCCCTTGGCCTTTGCGCCTTAGGCTTGATCGATTATCGATTTGGACACAAATCGCAAAACGAAAGCCATTCCCACAACCAAAACCCGGACAGGGGATAGGTACATAGACGGCGGGATGGCGCTCGGTTTGCCCGTAGGTCGTGGGAAAATCAATAGCTTTAAGTGCGGACGTAGCGCGAATCGGGAAGTGTTAGCTGAAAGCAATACCACTGGTAATGGTTGTGATGAGTGGAAGTGTAGGTCTCCAGTCGGTGAAGAGGGATCTGGGAGAGGGTTTTGCGATTCATGAACGGCAGTTGCTTGCTATCGGCACTTTTTGCTGCAGCAGGGAGCCACTAGAAGAAGTGGGGATCAGTGTCTCTACATCATTGCTCGTTGTTGTCGGCAACTGTGGCGGGAGGATAGGGTGTGGTGGATGAGCAAGCTGTATCGTGAAGATCAGTCTATAGAGCTTTCTCCAAAAGCAGTGCACAGACGAAGAAAGCAATTGTGAAAATGCTTGTTCTCGACCACTGCAATGAATGGAATCTAATCCCTTATAACAACGTTCTGAGCATTCATGCATCTAAAGAATGTGCTATTGGTCTCCGAATATCAAAAGATTTTGCCCTACTCAAGAAGTATCACTGGAAACTTGACTTCATTGTTGATGTTGTCTAAAATGCGTGATTCCGTGGCATTACTTTGCAAACTTTTCGACTAAATAATCCTCATTTTCGATGCTTCGTAATTTCAACAAAGACTTTATCGCCATCATCACCCTTACGTGTCCTTTATCTTGAATCATCGTTTCGACTTTACCGCTTAAATTGCCGCACTTCATTAAAGGAGTGTGGAAAACTTGAACCTTGTATTTATTTCTAGAAGATCAATTCAAAATCTGCGTTGGCAAGGCTGTATACCGCTTTCCCATCCCTTTGAGAGTGCATTGAATTTTCTTATTTTTTCGTTTCGTCATAGAAGATGATACCACTCAAGGGTCATTCTTGAACTATTCTACTAAATCAACCCTTATCCACTCCGAAGGTCACCCTCTGGTGTCTGGTTACTTTTTCGATTTTTCTTCGAAGTTCTTGTGCATTTTTCTGACACTGAACTGAATTGACCTCCACTTAGGGCAAAGTACGCTGTCGCTCTTAGGTCTTAGATAAAATTGACCACCTCAATCCGCAAAAGATACATTCTATGCTGCTCATAAACTAGAATATGAAATTATCCTCAGACAAATAACGTGCTGCGTTTATAGCTGTAAATTCAACTATTTACCTTTAATGGATAAAGAACACGTCATATAAGAGTCGATAATGGCGGACGTGCTAAAGTACTACTTTTTGTTGTCTGCGTGAGAGAGTGAGGTTGAGTTGATCGAATGGCCGATGTCCGATGGCGATTACATTAAGGCGGTAGCTCCAAAGGCTTGGCACCATGGGGGTGCTCGCATATAGGCACCAGCGTCCATCGCTCAAGAGGCCTCTAGCCAATCGCTCCAATGCGTGTACGAGCACACATACGCACACCCATTGGTATGAAGAGCACTCATTGTGCATGCGTGTGTGTCTATTTGCACGCACCCACGTATGCACGATACTCTGAAGCTCTCAACTCAACGTGCTGGCGTACACGCACGCACAGAGCGTGCGCCATATCAGTCGGTTGCAGACGCCCTGAGCACACATGCGATCGCACGTTCGGCGCACTCACACCCAGAGAACATGGCTAGTGTCGACCCCATTACTCCCTCTACTGTCTCTGCTGTTGCTGCTACTACCACCGCCACCGCATCTCTGTCTCCTACTGAGTCCAACATGGCCGCCCCACAACCAGACCCTTCCCCCCTCTCCCCTTCGAGTCAGTCCACCCTCATGGATACTTCCACAATCCCCGCAGAAGTGTCCTTTAACCTATCCCAACAGCAACTGCCACCACTACCACCTGTACAAACAGCACCAAATAAAGTGATCATCAAACCTGAGGCGCCTGCACCTACGACTCCGCCCTCTACCACCCCACTAAAACGGCCACGACACAAACCCGAGGAACGCAAGGAGCTCCTAGAGAAGGCTGTTAGGGATGTAAAGGAGCAGAAGATTTCGATGCGCAAAGCTGCCTCCCGGTACAATATTGCCAAGTCCTCACTATGTGACTATGTGCGCAAAAACCACATTATTCTGCCCAACAATCGGTGTAAGCCTTCGGTCACTGTAGCTGCCGCTGCCGCCACCGCGGCCAATAACTCCAGCGGAGGGGATTGCCACCATCAGCATCATCATGTTCGTTTGGATGCTGCATCGGGACCGGTGACCGGGGCGCCCCAAACCTCAGTGGCATTGCAACCACCCCTACCGTCGACACAAACCGGATCCTTCAGTTTTCCCCTTGAGACGGCAAGTTTGTTGAGGGCGACGCACACGGCTACCCCTCCAGGAGGAGGGGGTGGCGGTAGTGGTAGTGTTTTGTCTCGTCTAGAGAGCCCTTGGAACAACGTTTCAGGGCTACCGACCCAAGTGCGAATGCAGAATTGGAGTTCCTTGGCGGCCCAGGGAAAATCGATGAGTTCGTTGTCCCAGGCCTCGGCTGCGTCTTCCCCAAAACAGACGGAGGTGAGTTGCTCATGTTCGTGATTTTCGTACCCTCTGGATTTGATGTAAAATTGCCGTGTCGTCCATTCGAGTAAATATTACTGAAGTTTGTTATCAAGGCAAGACATTTGACATTCACATCTTGCAAATTGCTGTAAATTTTTCTCAATTACGATTTTATGCATTGTAATTTGTGCCACAGTCACAATGTCCGGTCTTTGGGATGGTGTTTCGTAAACCATTAAGCGTCATTTCGACATACTATCAACCTAAATTTTATGACGACCTGAAACTAGCTTTTGTTTAAGTGTTTTTTGAGGTGTTGTATGCTCCAGCCCAATAATATACACTAATTTTCAGTACGTTTTTACCACTGAAATTTATGGTCTGCTTTATTAAGGATATCATCTTATTTTCGTCCTCAGCTGTTCTACATCGAGTTTAAGGAATTACTAGTTTCGTTTTATGTCTGTTAGACTGTTCGCTTACAGCGTTTTTTAGAAGCTGAATCGGTGTTTCATTCAAACAATTCATCGAAGCTTTGGTTGGTAAACTGTTAAACATCCATTTTAATATTCAATCTAATTTTTTCAAGAGAATATGAAATGGGATTTATTTTTTGAACCTCCAGACTGGAATCACTCATAGTTCAAGTGCATATCAATAGTTATGCAAAATAGAACGTTGGTTTGTAGTTTTGTATCATTTGTAGACCATCGATGCTATGAATGGCATATTTTCAGAGGGTAGGTAGATGACGCCGTAGTGTTTGGCTGTGAGCCACTGAGGCGCTGTCCTAACTAACCAGATCATATATATCACAGAAGTTGAAGGTTGATTGGATGTTGCTTTGCCTTGTTCACTTACAGTCCCTGCTGGGCATCAGCACTGAGTCGAATTCACCGGGTGGTGGTGGTGATTGTGGTAGCAACAATAGCAACACCAGCACACCACTACAACTACAGCAGCATCAGTTGCCTTCAACAAGCATCTTCACAACTACCCCCTCCTCTACATCATCCTTTATTTGTGCGCCGCTTTCAAGTGATGTTCTAGATAGCATGACCTCCACGACATCTTTCTTTGCCTCCCCCACTGTCGCCGCTCCTCCGCCTACCCTTGCTGTGACCACCAACTTTGCCTCCGCCACACCTCACCTCCTTCTCCCTCCACCACCACCACCACCACCGCTGCAAACACCAACAAGCATCGCTCCGGAGGCGCTGATTCCCACTCCACTCTCGCGTTCCCTCGCCTCTATTTACTCACCGGCACCACCGCAAGCACCGCCGCTGCAGTCGTCGTCGCTCCCTCCAACACAACAGGTGCCTCCACTCCCTTCCGCCGCTACCGCGTCACAACTCCCTCTTGTCTTTCCCTCTTCTGGCCCCAGTGGTGTATCTAACTCAGCCGAAGCAAGCGTGGTAGTAGACTCGCTACAGAGGCTACTGCTGGCCGCCGCAGCAGCAACAGCGACACGTACTGACGGAAAACAGTTACTGCCATCAAACCTTGGAGACCTCCTCCTCGACCTCCCTTCACCAATGGGCTTCCCTGTACCCCCACCACCCGCCGCTGTCACCAACGCCACCGCAGCCGGTGCCCTCTTTCGTAAACTACAGTTGCCTAATTGCCTCAATTCTCTCATTGGCAGCACTGCTGCAGCACCGAATGCTCTCGCCGCCACTGTCGCCAATAGTAGTGGTGGCAGCACTGCGGCCGCAGCGGCAGCAGCTGTTGCTGTTATTGCAGTAAGCCGCGCAGACCACTTTAACTACTCACCACCATTACCATTACTGTCCCTCTCAGCTAACATTGCTTTCACCTCGTGCTACGGTCGCTTTTGAGAAAATACCGATCCTTCCACTGCCTCCAAGCGAATCTGCTCTATTTTTCCCTCCACCCGCCTGAGTTTTAGTCTTTTTTGGGAATGGTTTTTTCGAGTCGTGGTTCGTGTCCGAGTCGATAATCGATTGAGCATGGGTCCTAACTCCTTATTTTGTCCGTGATGGAAGTATGGAATTTAATGTTGCCTCCCCTGTTGTGATTGTTTTGTAGCGGTTACCCCAAGCACAAATGGTCTTCGCTAAGGAACTCATCAACTTTATCAACAAATCACCTTCGCCTTTCCATGGTAAGTGGGTTTCTTAGTGAATCACGCTCCGATGTTTTCTTTTATATCTCCTGTTCTTTTCTGGGTCGATGTTTTTGTCTTCCTTTGAAGAAGCGTCAAATTGCGTACGTCCAATCTGCGATTTGAATTTCTTCTCGTTTACGCATTTTTTAATTTATTTAAATTTGCAATTCTATTTTTGCTGAAAATGTTAGGTTTGTTTTTTATTTTGTTTTCTTACAGCAGTTCACATACATAATTGGATTTTCGGGATTTGCCTTATATTTCTCACATAAAACCTCCGACTTCATATATCGGTTTTTTACTCGAAAACGAATTTGACTGATTCAACCGGCTACGAATTCTACTAGTAATACGGATTTATAAGTTTTTGTTTCGTCAAGATCACCTCATGATTTAAACTTTAGTGAATTCCGAAATTCCTGTCTGTTTAATTGAAGAAGAAATTCGAGGAAATGTGGCCTACTTTCTTTACTTTTTGGTTCTTATTGAGCAAGAACGAAATTTAGTCACCTTTTATTCCTCCTTATTCACGTCTAGCGTCGAGTTGTCAAAAATTATGTTCTGTTTCTGTGGAAAGTCAATTTGCATTCCGGACCATCATTCACTCAAGGGCAGTTCTCATTGGTCCGACAGCCCCGAAGTGTCCGTAGACTACTATTCGCCATTTATCTTCCAAGTCGAAACAATGTTGGTTTTGACAGGTTAGATGATGAATTTTCCTTCCATAAAGGGCGAGATGTGAGTATTCTTGACATATTCCCTTTTTTGTAAACCCGAGCGCTCGCGCACTTGTGCGTGTATGGGGCTCCAGGTGGCATTGATTGATGCCATAAGTGAGCTTCGTGTGCATGGACCAAGTATTTCAATTTCCATTGTCAAGAACCGCGGTAGTAGTGGTAGCATCAGATGTAGCTGCAGAAGCAGCAGTGGCAGCAGCAGATCTCGTATTATTGATCAGTGTGGGCAGTGTGTGTGTATGTAGGTGCGCCTGCTCACAGCCACAAAACCGTGCGTGCGTGTGTGCGTGCTTACGTGCGCTCTTGTAGGCTGTTAATCTCTATTTCTCTCGCACTCATTCAGTGCCCTTCAAGTGTGATCCATCTCCACACTTGATTGCACATTTACTTGGCCGTGTGTGCTGTGTGTATGTGCACACGTGCGCTTTTCATGGCTGCATTTGATCTCTTGCTGAGCGACTGAGAGAACGCCAAAGTAGTGGGTAATCCCCTCTTAGTAATGGCCCTTTCGTGTGCTCTTAGCTGCTTGGGCCCTTTATGTGGGGTTAGGTGCAAGGCATAGTCTAAGGTTCTAGTTTTGTTTTTTTGACTGTTAATTAACAAAATTAAAAGTGTGCACGGACGCTGTCCGCTTTATTCCACACTATGCGTGCGTGCGTGCATGCCTATGTGCATCCCATTAGAATAAATTATGCGATTTGCCTCTTGCCGGTCGGTCAAATTGAACTGAACTAATATGTGCGTTGAGCTTTGCCGTCTCAATCTAGCCTCATCTCTGTGCTGATGTATTTGAGCCAATGAAAGACAGCTCACTACACTCACGTATACGCACGCGATGTACGATGCGAAAGTGAAGCTCGAGCCTTCTCAGAGGTTGACACCCACTGTTGATTGACCTCTCAAGGTGCACGTGGGTATAGACCTGTTTAAGCAGCCTGGCCTATGTGCGCCTATGCTCTCTCTGGGTCATTCAGCAGTCATACTGTTGTACTACCAAAAGGGCTGGGGTTTTGTCTATACAACCCATCCTCTATGTGGTTATGTGACATTACTTGTTGCATCATTCCCACTGCTTTTTTGCCAAAGGACTAAAGCCCTCTTAGCTGGCCATTTGAGCCGTTTAACACTTCTGCTTGAAATTTAGTGGTAGTTACTCCAGTGGGTCAATCATATGATGCATGATGTGTTAGTACTGGGACACGCCTGTATGCTGAATCAATTTCGGCACACTTGGTTTCTCCGCTTTTGTACCTTTTTATCGTCTTTTAGTTTTATTCCTTCACTCGGCTAATTCAATTAGCCGGCAAGCCAACTTAGGTTTTCTGTTGAGTAATTGTGCTCACACCTCCGCTCCCTCAATCTTCATTTACGCTCAGAAGTACGATTTCGAGTTAGCGTCCCTTGGTATTTTTCTTTGTAGAAGAGGGACGTGCAATTTCCCGAGCAAGTTTCTGCCATTATGTTTGGTAGTATATTCGTTGACTCTAGTGGGTGGCATTATGACTGGTTTTTTGAGGCGCACAAGTTATCTCTGAAAGCGTTACAAGGTATTCGAGTATGTGAATGGCTTTATTATACGCGTACAGAAGAACTGGGGACTGGTGGCATAGTAGGCCGAACCGCAGACGATTAAAAAAAGCCTCATAGGTGGAATTTGTGGCGCCCGAAATTTTCCTGAATAGGTTATACAAGGCATGCGGGTTGAATCACAGGTGACTGAAAACACCTGCGCTTCAATACATTACAAAATCTAAATATCACTGCTGTTAATTTGCTACGACTTGGACTTGCTCAACCGTCCGCTACTCCCATGGGGCTTGTCTTTAGGATAGGATGCTTGTGAATGTGGGGACAGGAATGCAAGGAGACGTCGATTTTGGGTTATAGATGGGTATGGAGAATTGAGGTTGGGTTGTCCGTGCCTTAGGTCTGCCTTTGTACGCGCTCGCATACGAGCACAGAGAATGCACACATTTGCACCTGCGGGTGGCTGGTATCTGAGGTCATGGAATGACCTGGTTTTATATTGCTGCTACCACTACCACCATCAATGCGTGCTCACTCGGCCGTACCGCCCTAGTTCGTGTGTACTTTTTACGCTTTTCTAGTCCACTTGTCCTCTCGCTCCAATGACCTCGTATCTATCCATCCATCTACCCTTCCGCTTGAGAATCGACTTTCTTGCCTGTCTGCCTATTCGGTTCTCTACCTATTGATGCGTCCCTATCTCCCTACTTGAATATTTTTTTTACTCGTCCATCTACCTATCTCCCTATGTATCTGTCGCTTGTTTGGGCTTGGAGAAAAAGTTGTTTTAGGCATGGACCACCGGGTCATGTCACTGTGGCCAGAGCTTTGCATTTTTAGTACGTTTGCTATCAGCGTCGTAGATAAGCGACGCTTTGATCCTCTTACCTGAACTTGGTGTCACAAATGTGTGTCATGCGTTCTTTGTTTACAGCAACTGGATGCAATGAATCTCGTGTCGTAAACGGATTTGATTGGGTTTAAAACAATAAAACAGATATGAGATGTTCTTGTTCGGAAGACAATCGCATTTTTATTTTTTCTTAGCAGCTTTTGGGGTGTGATGATCAATCTTTTCCTGAAGATCCTGATGCTGAGCATTTTAATCTAACCTTTCTGCCAAGCACAGCTAAAATTCTAATGGGGCAGTGGTTATCAGTTGTCCAAATCCGAAAAATTGACAATTGGAGTATCAAAATTATTCATGCAGATGTTGTGAGGCACGTAAATCTGAAAAATCCTTGTTGTAGGCATATAGGAGGGTTTGGAGACTAGTGAAAACAGCAAGCGTTGAGGCCAAATCGTAGGAGTTTGGGAAAGTTTGCGTAACCAATCAGGCAACATTCTGATGCATCAAGCTATTATCATGTTCCTGTGATAGCATAAGTCTGCCCTTCGTTTTAACATTTTAATCGGTGCGTTAGCGACAAGCCTTTCAAATTAGTTTATATGGCATTATTTGTCACATTTCACCATTTTCTGATTCATTGTCTGTGATGATGGGATTTCTGTTGAATTTTTATAATCCCCTTAAACTGCCTGGTGGTAAATTTTGAGTGTCGGATAGATTTTATTGCTTAAAATGAACCAGAAGTTTCTAGCGCTACTGCATTACCGTCCATTCATCGCAACCTTTTTTTGTGCGCATGTGAAATTGGCTGCGCTGTACCACTGTGACAAGTTGTTGACATGTTAATGAAGCGTCCTTTTATGCGAACGCTTGCACATAAATTTTAACTTCCTGACTCTTCTTCCTACTTCCAACTGCAGTTGTAGTGGTGGCGGTGGCGGACATTTCTCACCTCCGGACTTTGTAATTCTAATTCAGCCGGTACTATGTGTGTGTTTTTTGGTTATTCAAAGTTCCAGCGGACAGGCGTTCTACTCTGTGACTCTCATCTGTCCCAAACTATTCGTGAATACGAGATTCGAACCCACTGCCTAAGTGTGTTCCAGAGTTATTTAGATGCTTTATCTTTCCACACTCAGAAAAAGTCTTGAAGTGATCTATGCTGCTGAATCCCTGATTCGATCGCGAGATTACATTATTTTGTGAAATGTTACTCTTGAATGGCATTCTTAGATGAACCCGATAACGCTTCTTGATCTCATAGGGCACATTCAAATATTCTTTGAAAAAATCTAAATGACAGCGCTTCTTACAAATGAATGTCAATGTGGCTGTGAGGGTTTCATTAGCTTGCATTCATAAACGTTGATCCCCAGAAATGACTCAAAGAACTACCTTCTTAACTAAGAAATGTGCATTACTTAAAATCTATCATTGGTCTTTTTGACTAAATCACAATTGCTTAAAAGCATCTCGGGTTGTGTTTTGTACGTGTTCTTGTAGTGGTGCGATCCGCAAGCGAGATTCTAACCTCCAATGGCTTTCGAGAATTGTCCGAGAACGAACCCTGGAAGTTGGCGCCGAACGACTGTGTCTTCGTGACCAAAAACCGCACTTCTTTGTTCGCCATTGCTGTGGGTGGGGCCTATAAGCCCGGTGAGGGTTTCGGCATCATTGGCGCACACACCGATAGCCCCTGCCTTCGACTGAAACCCCTGTCAGAGCGCGTAAAGGAAGGCTTCGTCGAACTCGCAGTTCAGACCTACGGTGGTGGGCTGTGGTACACCTGGTTTGATCGCGATCTCACTCTTGCTGGTCGTTGCATCGTCCGCAATCCCACCACTGGTGCATTAGAAGAACGTCTTGTCCACATTGATCGCCCGTTGGCTTGTGTGCCCTCGCTGGCCATCCACTTGAACCGCAACGTTAATAAGAACTTCGCTCCTGATCCAGAGGTCCATCTGGCTCCGATTCTGTGTACCACTCTTACTGAACAGGTGCGTTTTCTGCTTTCAACACTCGACAGCTCAATTTGTCATTGATGGTGTCCTATTTTTACGTGTCGTTCCAGTTGAATGCTTCTACGGATGCGACAGTGCCTTCAGGACACCCAGCAGGTTTGCTGCGTATTCTAGCTGCGGAGTTTCAATGCACACCATCGGATTTAGTTGAACTGGAGCTCTACTTAGCGGATACTCAACCAGCGAAAATAGGAGGCCTCCATGAAGAGTTTATTCATGCACCACGACTGGACAACCAATTCAACGCCTACGCGTCAATTCGTGCATTGGTAAACTCCCTACCCAGCCTGAAGGAGGAACCCTTCGTACGGGTGGTGTGTCTCTACGATCACGAAGAGATCGGTTCGGGCAGTCTCCAGGGTGCCAAATCAATCTACACGGAATGTCTTTTCCGAAGAGTCACGGAAGCGTTGGCAGCGGGTGCTATGGAAGCGACAGAGTCAGCAAGTAACGTTGGCGGAGGGGCGGACGCAGCAAACTACGCTGGCGGCGGAATGGGATCGGAGCGATGCCTCTTCGAACGCACAATGGCGCGTTCCTTCCTCCTCTCGGCCGACCAGTCCCACGCGGTACATCCCTCATGGCCTGAGAAACACGAACCTGGACACAAACCTGGCTTTCACCAAGGCTTGGTGTTGAAGCACCACTGCTCACAGAACTATGCTACTAACGGGTTAACTTCGGCTATTGTTAAAGAGGTCGCTAGGCGAACGAATGTCCCACTCCAGGTGTGTATAAAAATTGCTTTTCTTGTTTTTGTCCTGTCTCAGTTATTAGTACCTTGGGTATGCTCATCTATCTTGTTTTTTTTTTCAGTCAGATAAGTACAGGAGTGCTAGCATGTGTCCACTTGTCCGTTTTTGGTCCGGACATTGCACTTTTGCAGGTCATAAGTTCGTGTTTATAAACATGAAATTTCGTGTCGGGTGAAAGATTTAATAATCCTTACAGCTTCTCGATGAACATTTTAGTTTTAATTAATTATAGGCAGTAGTACTTGCCGTCCGTTTTCAATGTTGAAATCGTCTAAATTGGGCTATCAGTGTTCATTAACAAACGGTATGGTATATATTGAGTTGTCCGTGTTTGTGTGTAGTGATTTTAGGATCAAACTCACGTTCAAAAATAACACGAATGGTGCTTCATCCCTAGTTTCATAAATAACAATCTAAGAGAACATTCATGTTATCCTATGCCCTCAAATCGTTCCGAATTTGTCATTTTTAAGCCCCTACCCTGGAGATGGCAGTTATCGTATGGAACTATTTCAGATCGTTTGAGCTTCAAGGAATCGTGTTAAGTCTTGATGCTTCATGCGTAGCAAGTTCTCTCACGGTGTCATATGCATGTAACGATTGCCTTGAATTGTGTCTGAGCCTGACGTGGTGCATATGTGACCGTTTTTACCAGTTTATGGGTAACTCGGCGCACCGAATCGCTTCATAAGTATGTTGATCGAATTTTGAATAATTGCATTGGTTGTGTTTAGGTAATATTTGAGTTTGTCGTTTTTCAATGGTTGTGAAATTGTTGGCGTCATATTATTAACAATAAAGCATCTGGGCTGTGCTTGTCGATTTTCCTCTGAGACTTCGGTGACGACTTTACCAATAAATAATGTAACATAATCATTCTAGAACTATTTGCTTTCAAGCTATCCCAAAGCGTGTGGGTCTCTTGAAGTCCATATTTTTTCGTTGAAGGAATTCGTGGTACGTCAAGATCAGCCAGGCGGCCGTACTATCGGTCCAATCATGGCCTCGCATCTAGGCGTAATGACTGCAGATATTGGTGGTGCGCAACTGGCGATGCATTCGTGTCGTGAGATGACCTGTACTTCAAGCGTCGGTCAAGCGATCACGCTGTTCACAGGGTTCTTTGAACAGCTCGCTAACATTCTCTCTTCCTTTGTCGCTATCAAGTAGACCCTCCTTATCACTTGGATGCGATAGCAACTCTGTCCTTAATTGACTTATCCATTCGTCCCCTCCATACAACCACCTTTACCCCTATCCCTCCCTCTCACCTTACCGACTGTGTCCATTCGCTCTCTACCTGTCCCGTCTAATCCGTGTTCTTTTATAAATATTCTACTTGTGAAAATAACTTGTGTCTTCCTACAACGCGCTCGTCTTATCCTTTCTTGTTTAGCAGTGCATTGCGTTAGATCTTTGAGATGTATTCAAATTTTAGGAGTTTTATTTTACTTTTAACAAACCATGTTTTTTCCCTATTTGTCCCAAATTCATATCCATTTAATTTGTCAAATCCGTCTTTTGTGAAGACTTTAGAAATAGGCTAAAGGCGGCTTAGCGGTGCACCGATTTTCGAAAATTTAAATTCACTGGAGTGTTAAATAGTTGATTTTGTTCAAACGATCTGTGGATTTGATCCCTTGAATGCTTCAGGAAGTCACGCTCACATGGTGCCTTACTCAGTTGTCGATTTTACTCTAGACGTCTAGTAAGGTCAGTCGATATGGAATCCGACCAAAGTATCGTTCTTTTTGTCCGTATGCTACTGATTTCAGTAGATAAAGTGCTCCGGTATTTCCGTAATTATTCCGTAGAGGTGATTTTTTGAGCAGTTTTATGTGTAGTTGCTACGATGAATTGGTTGTTAAATAAAAGTTGAATTTAGTGTGAAATAAGTAACCTACTCCCTGACACTTAGGTTCAGTCATTGCCCTCAGTAATTCTTTTCTAAAACAATATGTTCAACTTTCAACTCAAGACACGTATTCCTCATATACAACGACGCGGCGGGTGCTTTCGGATCATTTTACTAGAAAGTGAATTTTGGTAGGTAGTTCTGAGGTTTTTATTTAGTATCTTTTAAACTTCAAGTTCGCCTCAATGAAGCGCCATTCCCTGATCATTGTTGTCGATGTGTGACTAGCATGCACTCTTTATGTCCTTTTGTGAGGGGCATCACGTGAGGACCCTACACCTAATGGTATTCTTTATTTATGAAAGGTCTTCCCAAAATGTAGTTTTCGTTTATGTCCGAATGACAGATTTGAGGCAAAGGTTAGAATTGGTAATATTGATTCCTCTGTTTTGAAAACTAAAATGCGATGGAGAATAAGATGATAAAAAGTAAAGATATTTTCACGACCGAAAAGTGTTGTACATCAAGACAATCAGTTATGCAGGTGAAATATCGAAAAGGTGAAGTGTGAACACTTAGTTTCAGAGGGCAAGACAAACAGCAAGTAATTTCAGCCACTGCAACCTACTTCTCAATGACTATGCGGTTTTTCTTTTTTCTCGCGTAAACACTCGAACTCTTCAGACATCACTGGTACGATAGAAGTTGCAAGTGTACTTCAAACAGTCAGACTGCTCTTTGCTGTGGTAATTGGAGTCGCCAGTTGGCAGGTAGGCGTTTGAGATAAGCATCACCTTGATGGAATCATCGTGAAAAATTGATCAAATTTTATAGTCGTATGGTTGATCATTTGCTGTTCGATAGGGCTGCAAGTTGTTGCCGAGTTCTTTCCGATTGGCAAGCTGATTTGTTGACAATTTAAATGAAAAGTGCTTATTCTATAAAGAGTTCATACAACTCATTGAATCAGGTTCAATGAGGTGATGGAGACTAGATAAGGCAGTTCTGCCTAAAATCGTGCCTCCTAACCTTGTGACGACTGCATCTCCTAACCACGCAGAGTTGTCTAAAATGCATATTTTTGTTAATTGTGTAATTAGTACCAACAACATATTACGAAAATTAAAGAAGTATCAATAAGGCGCCCATATGCTGAGAGAAACGGGTACTTACTTGATGAGGTTTAACAGTGGTGAATACGCGCGCACACGCACGCATTCATGCCGCCTATTTCACGGTTACGTGGCATGCTAGACGGCTGGTACAATTAGCACTGTTGTCACCTCACAGAAAACTGTGACTTCTTGACCATCTAACCCGCCACCGTCAGCACCAATGTACCTGTCCAGTAGTCGTGTTCTGGAGTTCACAACCTTTAGGTGTATGTATTTGTGTTCTTTTTCAGCAGATTTTCAGTCCCGTCTGTGAGATATGTCATTAGCACAAATATCTGTAATTATTTTTTCAAATATCTATCTAAAAGTACATTATTATCTTTTTCGGAATTCAAAAGGGAATTGCATTGACTAATTTGAAGTCTTTATAGCGGCCTATTGACCCTCTGATCCATCTGGTCGAAAGATACTTATTTGATAGAGTGAGGTTTCACCAAATTTCAAGTTTGAAACTGCCCAATATTTCATCCCAAAAAGACGAACTTGAAAATTCTAAAATGGATGCTTTTCTGATGGAGTGGTGCACGTGCCTCTGATTTTGCTGTCAATTTCACAAGGTGCTTGTACGTTAGCTTGGCTCCTCCCCCTCCCCCATCCCTGCCGGCTCCCAAATGATACCGTTCCCACTGCAACTATCGTTGCTCATATTCATTGTTTGGTTTTATTTCGTGAAATTTTGACTCTAAGTAAAGTGATGTAATTCCAACGCCGAAAAATAAAAAAAGTAAAGTGCTTGAATCACTCAATCGCACGGTGTGCAAATGGACAGTTGGAAGAGGCTTACTTGTACGGGCCGCATTAATGACCTTCACAACGTCATTTTTTTTTCTTACCACTATATACCTTTGCATTTGCATGAAAAGGAGTCAATAGAAAGGTTTAGTTCTCAAAACCTTCTACAGCACGAAAAACGTTTGACCATACAAATAACAAGTAGTGTAAAAGCTAGCGCAAAAAATCTTCGGCGTTATCGGTCTGTCAACGAACAGCTCGGTTGAGTAAGGTCGGTTGCGTTTTGAGAAGGCGAGCGCGTAGGTGTGCATGGTTTTGTGACAAGGAGGAGCCTTAGCAGGCTGCCTAGAAATCTGACACGGCTGTGTACTTGAGATATCGACCTGTTTTTGAACGCTTCATCACTAATCGGATTAGCGCCACGTGCGCACGCCTAATTGACGGGTGCACGTATTATGCGCACACACATCCTCACACGCTTCCATTTAGGCGTGTGTGCACGCCCGCACATTCAGCCAATGAAAATGGGCAATGTCCCGAGAGCGCGTGCGCGCATACGCCCGGGCGTGTCGAATGATTGACTGATAGGATTGAGAATGCTGTGTGCGTATGTGCACGAGCATATCCACCCCTTCAGTTACACACGCACTTTTCTGCTCACTTGGCTTAGGTCCGTGAACAACAGCAGCATCGACTACATCAACAACAAAAGCAAAAAAATAGCAGCACCAATGTCTTCATCAGTATTTGAGCATGTATAAGCAGGCCTTTGTGCATTTAAGAAAATAGTAGCGCTAATTTTTAGGGGAATGGTTGAGTGTACGACCAAATAATCGCACAATATAGTGACGCTCCTTTGGAGCCTTTAAAGAGAACGTTAAGTATATTGACTACTTCGGTTTCTCACATGCAATATAGGAGATTATGAAATCTAAATTCGAATCCAGTAGGGGGAAAAAATAGTGCAGGCAACTTTAACCATCCATGGTAGGGCCAATATTGCCAGCCCAGGCTCACAAGCCTTACAATAGCTGATAGCTAAACGAAAAAGTTAACAAAAATCTCCGTTATATTTTAAATACTTTGTTTGTATGAAATGCATTTGCAATCTTAGTGCTAATTTGGTCCGAAAATACATGCTTCTCATCCTGTATGTAAGCGGATGGTTGGACGTTCCGAATTTTACCGAAAAAAAGTAATTAATGTAGGCTGGTAAAACAGTTAATTAGGATTCGCAACCTTATAATGCAGAGGTTCGTTTCGAATGCCGAAGTTACTTTGCATCCTATTTATTTGGTGCTTCTGAGCTGCACATTAGCAGAATCTAGTAGTTACGGAATTACCTGCATTCGTTTTTTATTCTATGTGAAAATAGCCGATTTGGCGTCACAGATGTGACCATCTCACTATTAAACTGGTTGGGCTGCTTAATAACAAACCCAAGTCTTCAACAAAAATCCGAGGTGGGCTTTAATTAGCGTATTCCCAAGTAGATAAATACCCGAATATTATTTGTAAACTTAGAAGAGTCAGTACTGCAGTAAATTCAATGTTAAATGATTATAATAATTTAAGAATAGGTAGACATTTTAAAATGGGGAAGCTACCGTGCTCAATTTATTATCACGGTAGTGACATTTTATTCTTGTCTATTAGGAATAAATGCTTAAATCCACTTATAGGCTATTCAATTAATACAAAGGCATTTTGTGCATTCACAAATACTGCTGGAAGAAGCCATGATCACCAGCCAAAACTGGGGGCAACCTTGTTATTGATAAGTCAATTACTGCCTGTGATGGGCTCATATACATTCAACGACTCTTCATAGAGCTGGAGCGAGAGGACCAGAGAATCCTTTTAAGGCCATGACACTATTTTACTCACAGGACCTTGTACGAGTGAGCAAGTAGCAAATTTGGCATTACTGTAGCCCCTATCGACCCGTTTCCGTACAGGAAAGTGGTGAAGATACCGCAACTCGTATGTAATAATGCAATTATCGCCATCACACGGGCTTACGCGTGAGCTCACTGAGCCCAGTGGCTGACGTAAGCGCATGCGTGTGTGCAAAAGTCAGCAGCCAATGGTGTTGGGCTCGCGCCTCCGCACCACCCGGGCATGCACGTACGTGCGCACGCGTGCATGCATGCAATTATGACATGCGGCCCGTGCGTTTGTGCGTGCACGCGTGAGCGTGCTCATGATACATGACCAGAGCGAAAGACAAAAATTGTTTTGCGTGCCTGAGCAGGTTCAGCATATCAACGGCACATGATAATTGACGGGTGGTTACCGCCCTGTGACCAGAATTATTACACAATGCGCGATGAGAGCAAGATGGATAGGTAGATGAAGAGCGAGAGGGAGAGAGAATAAGACCCTGGACTGCGTGCTATAAGTCGATTCTTTCGGGTGCGGAAATAGCTAACAGCACCTGCCTGTGGATTCGCTAATTTTACCCAAAAACTACAGAAGTTTTTATAATGGTTAATATTTACCCACTTAATGTATTTAAGTGTAAAGTTATTCGTAAATGTGACTTTAAAACGCCAGCAGACTGACAAACCAGGCACCTTTCTGAACCTGTACAAAAAATTCCATAAATTATCGATCAATCTTTAGCTTAATACTAGTATGGAGCACACATTTATTGTAATCACACTTTTCCCATCTCCATTTTGTGGCATAATGTGCATTTCTTCAGTAAAATAATGCGATAAATACTGGATTACTGACCACATAATGAGAAATTTCCCTTCATTTACTTTAAATATGAATCTCAAAAAGCCTGTCAATAGCAAATCTTTAAGTCTAACTTGAATTGAGGTAAACAATAACTACGTCAGCTTAATGGCAAGAAAATCATTCAATTTCTTCGAATATTATTTGAAATAATCCTTGCCTATCCTTTATGCGGTAATCCAGGACGCATGATCAAACAGGACCCATTACTTTTGACCAACCACCTGTTTTAAAAAATAATTTTGCAAGGGGGAGCATGTGAGCAGAAGTATTAGTGTGCATATATTGAGAACCAAAAGTTCGTGTACACAAAACTTGAGGGTGCCACGAACACATCTATTTATCGCGTCACACAGTAGGTGTGCAGGTATGTGATTACTATACACCCGGTGTGCGAAAAAATGTACACCTATATATTATTTTAATTCCAAAATGTCATAGTGCAGCATCAGATATCTTTTAACAGCGATGGAAGCCAATTGGTAGTTTTGTAAATAAATAAATGACTTGTCCACTGACCTGTGAAATAAAACGGTAGTGTGCAACAGCTTGCCCACAAATAAAACTGGGTATTTAGACAAGCATTGGTAAAAACTAGCCTTCTTTAGCTTGTGAATGAACAAAAGATAACTTTAATTCCTAAGCTAAATCAACAACAAATCCGATGATTAATTAGTGAATTGAAGGGTGTCTATCTTAAAACGATGAACGTTCATGGACAATATTTTTCCATCAACTTTAAAATACTCCAAATTTAATCTTTAGAGTGTAATCCTTCCAAATGATTTTAGAAATTTTTGAGGATTATATGGGCTAATAAAATAATTTGCAATGGATCACACAAATGACGTATTGTACTTCGGCTTTCTTTGTCGGGTAAAATCGGAAGCTTAGCGTAGATAGGGGTGAATAGGAATGCTTTCTAATCAAACAGTAAAAGAAAAATGCGAAAATGACATTTATTTTTTGATAAAATGCTCACACATTTATTCCTCTAATTAGCTAGTTAAATAGCCAATACGATAACAGCATTATTTATAATTTGTTCAGAACGAATTTTATTCAATAATCGTAGGTAATTTCATAGATTTCCAACATATTTGCGACCTTTCAGAATTATTTTATTCGGCTAAGATAATTATAATACCTTATTTTATTTTGTGTTGCTATCGACTCCAGTGATAATTTAACCAAAAAATATCGCATTAGAAGTTCTACTGCCTCAGATATTGCGTGTCCCTTTTGACTAAATTAACTTGCCCAAATTATAAAGAAATTTTAGAAAGTACAAGTCCTCTTAGAGGACCACTAGTTTCCTAGTTTGAATCATTAATTTTCAGTCATCTTTTAAAATCAATTTACAAAGTGGATTTAAATTATGTCACGGTGACATAAGAAATTAAGCGGGTTTCTATGCCTCAGCCAGGGGGAGAGGTATTGTAATTTGTCAGAGAAAATAAATTGTATGATGAGTGAAAACGAAATTATTATGATTGAGCAGCACACCTCTTCAGAGCTGACCCAAAAACCAGTATTTTTCCATTGTCGGGAGGAACATTTCGATGCTCCTCTACCATTCCAGAAAGCACATCAGGTCTCGACCATCAGCGTGCCTCGTTAATCACTTAACATCATAGGCATGCCTTAAAACCCTCCTTTACGTCATGCCTGGCGAGTACGCGGTGCCGAAAGCACAGCTAGTGCGACGGCGCATCATCTGCCAGGAGAGCGCCGAGTACCGTGTGGTCCACCCACCACCGGCTCCGTCAGTACCGTTGATAGCCGTATGGACGCCTCCATCGGTCTAGGCATGCCTCTTACAGTAAGTACGGAGGAGTTTTCCAAAAGGCCTGGTGGCGAGAAAGTGTCTACTAGAAGCAGTTTATCATCTCTAAAGAAGTCATAATACTAGAGTAGAATATGTGTATTTGACATAGAGAAGGCACTGGAGCTACTGGTACGGCCCGAAGGTCACCCCACCGGGAGCGGTATACTGGCCAAGTCAGAAAGCGCTCATCACCAAAACCGAGAGTTAAGCAATCAGAGTACTACACAATGATACAAAAGGCGGTTTTTAGATGGAACTTTATTCCCGTTTCTCCTTTCGCGAGTTTTATCTTAAGTTAAATACTTCTTATATGGTTGTTTAAAGTTGAGTAGTCACATATGACGCGTAGACGATATGGTTTCTTGGATAAAATGCTTCTTCTATTCGATTCTTCATGTAAATGGAGCTCACCCACCCAGTATAAGCAATTTTTAAGTCGATTCACAACGAGCTTTTGGCAAATAAGTCATTTACTGTATTTTGGTTATCATTAGGATCAGTAAGCGAGCATAGTAGTCCAAGTGTGCTGGTGGATCCATATTTCATAGAAATACAGTAAATAATTTTGTTAGAAATTATGGAATACTTCAAAAACATCTAGTGAAAAGTATTAAACAATAAAGGGTAGTAAAATTTGCTGTGTATTTTTGTCAAAAATAGCTCTTACCAAGTACGCATTAAGAGTATGTCACCTTCCTACGGCGATGCAACGGCGGATTTAATAATTATAGGAATAAATTATAGCGACAGTGTCTTTATAATATTAGGGATTTATCTACTTTCACCAAGATCTACCTATCTGGAGAAGAGCTGGGAGACTCTGAACTGGTCTAGTAGGCCAACTCTATTGAAGAGGAATTTCAAGCAGATAATGACGGTTCAAGCCAAGCGACAGCATAAAGAGGCAATACTTCGTGTGTCAATGGACATTCGTGGGTACTACTGTTCAGTACCAGTAATGTTTAGTTGGGTGCATAAAATGAATCAACTATACACTAATTTTGACTTTCCATTCATTAATAATTTGCTGTCCATTAAAGGAATTCATGTTTTTTTTATACGAGGCTTGTAATTCGATGTATTTAAGCAAATATTTTCTTCGTTTCTTATAAAACCATTTAATCCTTTTCAAATCTTGTCTCATTTTACCGATGATAATTAAATGGAGCTCTGAATTAGGATAACTCTTTTTTCCATGATTTTAAAGTAAGATCAAGTTAACAAAAACGTAATTTTTATTCCAACAGAGTGGAGTAGTCAAAGTTTTCACCGCGGCAGCAGAGTTTTCTTAGAGGATGTCATGAGGCATACCATCTTAAAAACAGTTTTAATAGAGGTGTACAGAAGATCAGGATAACAAGACTGAAAGCCACACTTTACCAAATGCACAGTTCAAGCAATGCCACATTCCCCACATTTAATATACTACATCTTTAACAGATCCTTTCAAATTGTCAAATTACTTAAATGGATTCAATAATTTGCGGAAAGAACACTTTATGTATAAATTTCGCAAATTTCTCGATTTTGCACTAAAAAAGCTGAGGTTAAAAAGCCGAATAATTGAATCTGACTTTATTTAAAGAGGGGTTGGCTACCTTTAAAGCTGACAAAGTATATGCGGCTCAAAAGGTCATGATCTATCAAATTTGAAAAAATCCCATAAATGCCACGGAGGCTAGGAAGGCCAGTATTCTAAGTTGCTACTAAATGACAAAGCGAATGGGTAATTGCACGGCAAATATAAACTGGATGGAGTTAGTTACAAGTACATATGAGCATAAAATGGTCAAACTTACTGTCGAATGTGTGCGAAGTGATTTTTAGTAAATATGGAAGAAATTTTAATTATGTAATTTATTAGAAGAATTTTTCAACACTACCATACTAAAACTACAGTAGAAGTAGTAAAAAACCATTGAGAGACCGAAAAATTTCTCTTGATATTCTCTGTAGCTCGCTACAATGCATATCACTATTTATAGGATTGCATTAAAAAACGTAGATGAAATTGCTCTACTTCATTAGTTTTTTTCACTTCTCCATCCTGTACTCCTTACTGTTCTCTTTGAATCTGCACTCATGTTACTGGGTGTTGGCTGAACCTGACAGATTTGATTCTGACTTGTTTGCTCTACAAATGGGGTCCAATTTGATTTTTGAGTATAATGTGCGCAAAGTATTAGCATAAAAACCGCTGAATAGCGATTTTTTAAAAACTGAATTCATTGATAAATCACTCAAATTTAGGTGCACATCATTGGGCAGAGTCATCTGTTCTTACTAATAATGAAGAATCACTTATAGCTATTAAGGGTCAAGAACAGCCTTCAGGAAAGCTTAAAGTGGTTGATGATTAAACCAGTCATTTACATCCACATCAACGGAGAAAGTCGTGGGGTCCATTAAACAAATGACTGCCACATGCGTTGACTGACAAAAGCAGGCCACAAAAGCCACCCATTTTCTCCTAAATTTTTCCGCCTTGTGCATAGAAAGATATACCATAGGAGTGAGCAAATTTGGTCTTGCTAACGCTATCAGACTTATAAGCAATTTTTTTGAGGAACGAAATTCTGAAGGGGTTTTATGGGGTCATATCAATCGAGTTTGGCGCTTAAAGCGTTCCCAGGATAACCGCAGTGCAAATGGTTCTTCCAATCACACGAAGTCAATTTTTGTTTGAGGTGCTAACCAAACAAGGGAGCATCGCCTTTTATTTATTTTTGCCAAAATAACATCCCAGAGAGACTCCCTTGCTTCCAATGTATGCATAATTGAAATTTGAAAAAAATTCATACAGAATGAGTCGAAAAACTAAAAATGGCGCACAAGAAAAATATCCTTAGATATTTCATGGAAACTACTCATCATACGGTTTTTTATTTGGTACAAAGTAATGAATAACCCACAATGACACGATAGAAGAAAGTGACGTCAATTTTCTTAGTTTAAATGAATTACTTAATCTAGATGATTCTTGAAATGGAACGAATAGTGTCAGTCAGCAGTATGGATTATTTTTAGAAAGGAAACAGAAGTTTGTCAAGCCTGAGTATCACAGGCACAAATAATATTTGAAAGGAGTCGACAAGATTCATAAGGCATTAATGTATCCAACGCTGCCTGTGGCGTTTGGCAATAGTCTTTAATCCGGTGTGTATGAGGTGGTTGTTTAAGATCAGCATCTGATGTGCTTTGCCGACTGGTCAGCGGTGTCTGGTGGTTCTCGTAAGTAGCTGTAAATTATACGAATAAAATTTATGCAACCTGCAGCGCGTTGGCCAATCAGTTTATCGCAATTGCTTGGTAGTTATCAAATCATACATGAACAAGTATGGTTTTGGATAAGTGAACAGGTGAGGCTTATCACATCGTCAACTTTACTGATGAAAGGCATGCGTACACAATATGTGGCGACTCAAACCTGGGCGTGTTTACCATGACCGACAATAAAGACGTTGGAGCGGTTAGGAGGGGTGGATGTACGTAGTAGTGATTAAGGTGTAGTATCTTGGTTGTTTAACTCTTCGTTTTGGTAACGGGCACCTTTGTGTCGTGGCCATTGCACCTTCTTGAGTTGGCTGGCCCCCGGGCCACGTAAGCAGTCTAACTCCTACTGTGCGTTAAATATATATATTCTGCCAGAGTATTGTCTCCCTTTGCCTTCAGGGAAGTCTGGGGCGCTACCTAGGTGATAATTAACTGGTAACGAACCGTGGGTGTTGGGCACAATTTCAAATAAGGTACCTTTTTTGACTAAAATCGTTGCAGCTCTCTCAAGTAGCTTCTATTTGAATGCACAGACTACTATTAGCAGAAATAAAAATATAGGGCGTAGGCTCTACACCTCGTCGAAAGTTCCAGGATTTGCTTAGATTCAAATGAATCCAAAACAAAAATGGTGCAACTCACTAGTTTTAATGTTTTTATGGGTAAATTTAAGATTTAAATTGATATTCTTCATTAGTTTATGGTAATCAAAAAAAGTGTAATTTGACATGTCGCATTATTTTTTTAAGTGCAGCGAAGTCTTTTGCTCTGTCAAAATTGAGTAGCCACCATGTAAAAATAAAATTATTAGAACTTTATTTTACTTTCCCAATTTGACCTATTACCATAGCATTACCTCCGCGTCGACTTCAATTTGAAATGTGTGATCGATATTGGTTCATTGAAAGCGAGGAAGTCAGGAAATTCGAAGGCATTTATAAACTCAAAAAAGAAATCGGCCGCCGTTGGTACCAGCCTATGTAGGGTTATGAGTCCTTTAAGAAGATACCCCTAAAATGTGTCAGATGAACAGGAGAATTATTTCCCTATGATAGGAACTATTTGTCGTGCCAATGTTATTGATAAATAGCTATAAATGCCAAATTTTGGCTTTTATTGCTGAGGTTTGACAAAAAATTATGTCTTAAACGTAGTTTAAGATATAATAAGTGACATTAATTTCGAGCGAAATTTTTAATGCTTTAAGTCAGCTGGAGAGTTTCCTGATTGTGCATCTGGCCATGCTTCACATTTGTCGTTATTAGAAACAGATGATAGCCATATTCGTTTTATGCCCCTATGCAATATTTACAACCTCATTTATGAAAACTCGAGAGGAATTCATTAATTAGAACTAGAAGTATGCGTGTTTTACGAGTTATACATTTAATAAAAAACAATTGCATTAATCATATACAATGTAAGAGCATTTACATCTTTCATTTATGCTCAATAATCAACTATTTGCTTTCTAGTGGGTCAGCGTCCTTCACTTTCCACTGCAGAGATTTAACAAATCTTGAATGGACCGTAAAATCTCTCCAAAAAAAGGTTGACAATATTTTTGTAACATTTCCCTCTATTTAGACTAAGAATTATGTTAAATCTGTCAAACTTGGACACCTATTGCACTTAGAACACAAAAATATTGTTCGGTTAAGGGAGGTCTTCGAAAGTGACGCCTACATTTTTATGGTCTCCGAATATGTCGAAGGAAGACCGTTATTTGAATAGTAATTTATTTGGCCAAATTATCTAATGATGAAAATGTGTTTAAGACGTTTTCGTAAACAAATTAGGAGTGACTTTAATAGTAGGCAGCCACCTATTTTGCAAAGGAATTGCTACAGAATTAGCGTGGATTTACTGCTCTTTTCCAAATGACATTTTAAGTGCGAGCGTAATACGGTTTAAAGTATTTGGTATTGTTTTGATTTTTGTAAACACAAATGCAAGGTTTAAATTTTGCAAGTATTTTTGGAATTTTAGCTTTGCCTGTCTGGAAGAATTGAGCGAAACGCTGATGTCTTCGGCAGTAAAACAGATTAACAGGGGCCTAATGTACTTACATGACTTTGGAATTGCCCACCGAGATCTTAAAGTAGGAGAAAATATTCTTCAAGTTACAGACCACATTTATGGTATTGTATTGTTTCATTAATGCTTTTAGCCAAATAACCTTTTGGTGAAGAAGGTCGGTGAAAATATCATCGTAAAAATTTGTACGTTACTGAATGAATGAATGAATGTTCATATTGCAATAAGAAGTTAATCACAAATATTGCAGTTGTTTAAACACCCGCCATTGTTGCCTGCATGCCTTCTCCAAATGTAATACAAAATTGCAAATTCTGCCTAAAATGGTTATATTCTGCGAGGTCGAGATGAATCTATCCCTTCACCCTTAATTTTCAAATGTCTACTCTTTTTTGCATATGGGCATAAGATTCTCTGAGACTACTGCCAAGAGAAAATGCCAATCACTTAGAACTTGGGAAGTGCAGGGGATAAAGACAAAAGAGTACTTCCCTTCCACCGCGTACAGCCGACTTTTAATACCAGTCACTGATTATGGTTTCCTAAAACATAAGACTATAAATTCTTTAGCACTTTAAGACGATTTTTTAGTAACATTTCTTAAATAAATTATCACTAAAACTTCTGTGTTAATTGAAGCTGATGCTGCCTTCTCAACAGTTATTGGTATGGATATGGAAATGGAATTAGTTAATGGTGATATCACATTCACTGCTCCTGAAATCTTTCTCACTCACAAGCATGGGCCACCGGTAGATATGTGGGCGCTTGGAGTGCTACTGTTTATCATGTAAGTAGAATGATTGTTTTCCGATTTTTAGCAATTTTTTTGTTCTTTATAGACTACATTATCTCCATATCTCACCACTGTTTAAATTTTAAGGTGAAATAAATGAAACTAAAGACTATTTTTATTTCTAGTTAAGAGTCCTGCATTTTGTCTGTTCAAAATCGTGCTTTTCAGTTTGATGAACACAGACTCAATCTGATCTATTTAAAGTGGGCCATAACTTCCTTCATCCACTCTATTGAATCAAGTCAACTAATTTATCATCTAACTAGATTGATTGGTTGACAGGATTAAACCAGACCTTCCTAAATACGGATGCGATTCCCCAGCGAGTAGAAAACAGTTTGGATAGACAATTTGTAAATCTATCCAATCAGTTAATAATGGCGATCGCAAAGTGTGGAATTTGTGTGAATACTGAGTTTGTCTGAACCTTGAAAAAAATTCTAATTGGCGGTTTACCTCCTGCTTACTCAAGCATTACCAGACAAAATGCGAAAACACTACCTTAAACCAAACGATTTCTGGGTGAATAGAAAAATGAATAGACTAACTTGAAATGCAGTAACTCTGCTCACGTAGACGTTTTTCTTTTAATTTTCAACCGTGGACGGCTTTACGATCAGGGTCTCTGGAGTAGAGCCTTTCAAGCGGGAGAACGAGATGGACTCATTTCGAGCCATTCTCAAGGGTGAATTCAGCTTTGATGGAGCAGAGTGGCAGGGCATTAGTATGCATTGCAAAGATCTCATTCGTCGACTTCTTGTCGTGGAACCAGTGATTCGTCTCACTGCCATCCAGACGACGAATCACAAGTGGATTTCAGGAGAGGAAACTGCCGAACACATTCTACCCGAAATTCCCTACCGCTTGGAGAGCTTTAACCAGCGTTGCAAGGAACGGGTAAGTGGAGGAGCAGATCAGTTTTAAGGTCACAAGATTCGAATTTTATGGTCAAATGCTGATGTTACTAATTCGTGTGTAGTTTGAAATGAATATATTCCACTTTTGGTGTATCCGTTTTTAGCTAAAATTTAAGTTTGATTTTTTTCGAAAGAATCATATTTAAAAACTAGAATTGCCTCTTAGATAGGAATTCGCCATTCATCTCATTACAGTCCCATTTATGTTTTGAGGCACTTCTTAATTAAGTAAATGTAAAACTGTAAAAGCAATTTAGGATACTAAAAGACCTCGTAAAGTCAGCTGAAAAGCCCTAAGATGAATGGACATTTATAGAATGGTACTTTTGACACATGATTTTCTAGACTGTCTAAATTGTAAAACCATGGATTTATTAAAGTCCTAAAAGAGTATTTACAACACATGAGAATGCGATGTTTGAATAAGATGTCAGATAATTAGACATTCTTGTTCTGTTCGATGTAGCTCGATACAGTGACTTGATGTAAACTAGAGATTGAACCTGCTGGATGTGATTCGACTTGCCTGCCTTGCATATTAAGGTGAATTTGCTTCCGCGGTTGCGGAAGCATTTGCCACACAAAAGTGTTTTAAAAGACTTGAATCCGGTGGTAAATCGTTTAAATAAATTGGCATCTCATTTTAAAAAGTTCTGCAATCTTAACAATATTAAGGAATTACCTGTAGCTGTTGGGAATCGGGAACGATCCTTGTTAGTGTTCAACATGAGTGAGGATAGAATAATTTGATAGCACCTACATCAGCAGAGGAAGTTTGAGAACACAAGCACACCGACTGTATCTGCTTCCACCATCAGGCGACAATATGAATCCAAGACTATCCAGTTGTGTTTCACTTCTTCACTTCGCCTCATTGAAACACTGAATTTTAGGTTTTTTGGTGACTGGCTGACAGGCTGTCCTGCTACTCTGTTACTTCTTATGCGAACCGACTTTTTTGCTCAAAATTTCTTCACACAAAGGAACACTGCATTGGCTGTCTCCAGATGACCCACTCATCAAACACCCCAGTCCACACTATTAATGTGTAATGCGCTGCTGAAGCCCAATCGGGTAGTGTGGATGAGGTCTCTCTACCAGATACGACGTGATATATCGCTAAATTGTGCAAAGCCAACCTATCTCTTCCATTCTTCCTCTTCCCTTTTTCTTACCCCTGCGATACTGTTAGGACCACTCGATTGGTGAATGAGAAGAAAGTCGTAATCTTGGTCATACAAGACAGCACAATAACTCATGCCTCATACTAAAAACTTGCCCATGGGAAGATTTGCACGCTGGTTAGGCTGGGATGAATGAATGAATAAGATACCATACATTTTTACAAATTCTCACAACGTACAACAAGCCTACCGCACGATCTTCTAATATATCGCAAGCCATAAATAGCAATCTGAAGTACACAACCCAGGCATCGGATTTAGCTAATAAATATGGCTATGCAAAGCTGTAAAACAAAATTTGCGCACCATTCAGCATATAAACCTGATAGGAGATTTGGTGTAAAGATATTTCATTGCCGTAAACAGCACCAGCTTGCATTTGTTTTTTTTTTTAATTTAAGACAACTTAACCGAAGAAATTTTTGAAACTATTTTACAATTATTTGTCAGTCACTCTGATTATGATGGAGCACATTTAAGCGCTTACCCCTTCCCTGGATGAGCCAGTCATCTTGGAGTGATGTCATTTATTAAAAATTTCATTGTGGATTTAGGGATGTAGTTGGTGTAAGCAACACAATATCAGCTGCATCACTTCACTTCAACACTTTTTAAGGAAATTTTGAGAATTCAGACATTTACAGTAAAATGTATCCTTCTGTAACGACAATATGGGGATCAGTTTAAGAAATCAGAATAGTATTTCTTTTGGTCTGGGTTGGTTTCCTGTTGCCGAGAGTTTAGTGGTCTGGACCACGAAGCTATGGGTACGGCCTCCTAACCACGCTGGCAGAATGGAAGCACAAGGTACTGAGAGTGGGGAGCAGGCGCACTTAAATACAACACTTAAACCAAACTATCACAATTACCTACATTCTTCCCCCTAATAATCAACAGTCTTTGAAAATGACGAATTTATATCCATTACTCCTCACACAAATAGTTTTACGTACTAAGAATGCAAAAAATAACAAGAAAGACCAAATTTTTTGCTTTATTAGGCAGAATACTGGAAGTCCGTGAAATCTATGCTTCCAGAAGATCATTTGGAACGACCTTTAGTCAAAGATGCCTCTTGTATTGCCTTGCGAAATTGCGAGAGTGAACACAATGCTACGCTGAACAAACTGCTCTACTGAGGCCCTGGTGAAAAGCTGAAAAAAGCTATTCCCTCTGCCCACCTTTTACTGAAAAAAGTGTTATTGATGCCGCACTTATTCCCTTCATCGTAATGGCTCCCTCTCTGGAAAGGGGTCGGAGGAGAACATAAATTAAATGGAGTCATCCAGACATCCTGGCATTTGGATGAAGTTGGGTGAGAAGGAGATTATGTATGCTACATGATTTGGCGTTCGCTTACAGCAGTCACCTTCAAACATGCGTTCTATCAGGGGAAACTTACTGGCAACTAAGTGGATAATTTTTCTTATAGACTTTCTTTATTACCATTTATTTTCCTTATTTTTTAACAAAAAAAGGCCAATGTGAGGTCCTGTTCGAGCCACTTTACGAAAATGATAAGAAGACTTAGATTTAAAGCTACTTTTCATTTAGGAATGAATCCTCTCCTTGTAACAGAGTCGTCCTAAGACGGTCTGCTCCACTTCTCGAAATTGCGACTGCTCTTATTCGTAAATGGTTGTGTTACTTTCACCTTTCACACAACAAAATTCATATCTTGTACTAGTCCGTCAAAAGATGGATTAGTTATGCTTCTGTCGGCCATTCAAGGTCCGGCAGGTGTTCCAGTGCTGCTATACGAATGCACAGTTGGCCGTTTTTGAATCGTCGACAACATTCAATCTGGCGTTTTGCTACAGCCAAGCTGGTGAGTGGCGCTGTATCTTCTCCAGATACAGCGTCTCAGAGGGAAAGAACTTTGTTTTTTGAATATTGTTAGTTAAAGGTAGGATGCGTACGAACACTTCTACAGTTGTTTCCTGCTGCTTAGATAAGTAGTGTCTGCATTGACCCACCCACAGACTTACCTTTTATCACCGCGCGTAGTGCAACCACTAAACTATTTCTCTCACAAGCATGCCTGTAGAATGATAAAGACCAGGTTTGATTCAAAAAGAGGTCTCAATTCCAAGAAAACGACACATTACCATCCAATTCGCTATCTGTATCCTTGCATAAATATGGTGGGACTTAAGTACACACGTCTATCATCAGGTTACATACGACTGTGAAATCAGTACCAACACCTCACACCACTACTGCTGGGGCTCAGTCGTAGGAAAATGCAATTGCCAGTGTTTTTACAACACCTTAATGAATTATAATTATGAACCCAAGAAATTAGAAAAGCTCGATTAGAATTACAAACAGCAGTCTTCGCAACGACTTTCCATGTGACACTTAAAAACTCCTTAGTTGAAAATCCTCTTAAGCAGAATGCACAGCTCCTATTAATAAGTAACTTCCAATGCATTGCTCAGTAGGTAGAATATGCAATCTTAAATTTTAGTCTTCTACCATCAAAAACGGATTTACCAATTTGTCCCAACGAAACTGGTTGTTGCATCTATCTCATTTGTAATGGGCATTTTGGGAACATCCTATTCATTTATAGACGTTATAACCCAAGGGAGTTGTCTCTTCTTTGGGCACACATGCCAGCATGGGTTGCTAAGCGCTTTTGACAATTTGAACAGCATTTGGATAAATCGGCAAATGTTACTTCAAACCATTTGAATTCCCGGCTTATTAGGTGGGAATGCTTGCATGATGTGATTAGGCACTATTTGCTACTAGCCGCTACTGCCAAAGGCAGTAAACAAGCCCAATGACCACTTATAAGGCACCGGTAAACAATCACTCATGCTGTCAAAAATACAATGTTTATTGGAACAGTGGAAATAAGACGCCAATTCACATGAATACTGCGAAGAAATTCCTTTTTAATACTGTGGTTAGCCATTTAACTGGTTTCGCGGACCTTGGGGGAGGTGTACTTGTCCAAAAGTAGGGGTATTTTTAGATTTTCACGTCATTCCAACTTGGTGTCCACTTCCACCGTTGAATTTTCTGCTATAGAGCACGAGGTAGTTAGAGCTGAAAAAGCTGGACATGGCTTTGACTGAGGAACTTTTCTGCCTAGCCGCTCACAGCAAGCGCATTCCTCTGTAACCTACACTTTCAGAATGTAGGGAGGTAAAATTACTGCTACAACCAACGCAACGTCCTATTTCTTTCCTGAAGTGGTTAAAAGACAACAGGTTGAAGGGCAATTTCCCATTAACACACAGAAGGGTACTGTAGGCATAAACAAGAATTTTTGTGGCATTGAAAGAGAAATAACACAGAAATACTCATTGGTCAACATTTCCGCATACTGTCTCGCCAAGGCTTACCCTCTCGTCCAGTCCTCTAATTGGCCATTATCAAGTAAAAGTGGATTCGAAAGGCGCTGGTAATTGTTATGATGGCAAAGCCGGTCAAAATGCTACAAAGACGAATGAAGAGAACCACCCGTGCCTCCAGTACTCCTGAACGTACACGCCTTTCCCTACAGTTTACTCATATGGACTGGCAGGAGACGCCCGTATTGAATCACAACAAATTAGCCTAAATAATAATTCCAGAGGATCCATGCTCACTTACATAAACAGCAGTTTATAAAAAAAGAAATGCTCGAAGTTAGAAACAAAACGGTAAGAACCCTTAAGGCAGTGAAAATGGGTGTTAATACCTAACTTCGTAAATATTCGTAATTTGTAATGCTATAAAATTGAGCAAATGAGATGAAATGCAAGTAAGGTCTTTGTATACACCATCTGAGCCTGTGTCACCAGTCCCATACAGCGTTATATAGACTAAATTTAATCCCCCCAATGAGAATGTGAATGTTAGGCTAATCGTCGGTTCGGAGCGTACTGTCGGTGGTAGGCAAACCCGATCCACGTAAACAGTCATCTTGGTTTTACTGACTGAAGCCGAAGATGTGAAATGGGAGCGATTGCAGCGTCAGAGTCTCCCCAAAAGTGGCTGAAATGGCGTTAAATTGTCATTAATATCTTCATTTTAATAGCTCTACATAACGACCACTAATAGAGAATAGATTTCGTCAAGTTCAAATCAGCCTTAAAGAAGTGCGTAATCTATGCTCCCAAATGCAGCGGTTGATATGAGAGCCTGAGAATTGTTATTCTTTAACCTTAAGTTGACCCTGATTAAGTGGTTAGCGTTGGGGTCATGTTCACCGTAGAACCCCGTCTAGCCTTTAGTACCATCCCAAGTCAACCCTACCGCTACACAGCCCTCCTTGTACGAAATTCGGCACTCGGAAATCTCAAACAAATTTATGGGCTATACCATATTAGTGGGCGCCCTTGCAATCATGAGGTGAATCCATTAAACCATCTTAGATCCTGACACGACACTCGTTACACCTTTTGGAAGATCTGGTTTAGATGGGCCGAAAAATGATCACGTAAAACACCAAAAATAGCTTCAAAAGGTGAAAAGAGCCGTGGTAAAACTATCTTAATTTAAGTTTATACCAAAGTGTGTAGGTTCTTCAGTGCCTAGAGATTTTACCACCATCTCGGTGTCTTGGCCATCAGCTTGTCTATCTCCCACCTCTCCTGTTTGGTGACAAATAAGCTCGCAAGATGAATAATACGCGAAACCACAAATTCCATCTATGAAGCTACCTTGATAAAGAAAAAATAAATTCCTTGCCTTACATTTAATGAAGCCGTTGATGCAATATCAAAGGGGAATTGAATGGGATAGTAAAATATAAGTGCAACGCGTTGGCTGGTTGTTTAACACTTGGTTTTGGTAAAGGGTCCAATGTGGGTCTCTGCCTTTGTATTTTTGAGGGGTAGACTGGCATCCGGGCCATGCCAGCAGCCCCAAGTTGCACTGTATACCAAATATGTATATTCTGCCCGAGTATTATGCAATCTTTTGTCTTCACGTAATACCCGGGACGCAACACTCAGAATATTGAAATTATTTAGTAAGTAGTTTAATTTTACGGACAATTCAAGCTTAAATTACTTTGCTCCTTGTGATTTCGCCAGAGTAATTGGTAAATTTGGTAAATTTCAATCCACAGAACTTGTCCAATTCTTGTAGCTTTATGCGGGCCAATTTCAAATTTTTTGTGAACAAAGTCGCATATTTAAACAATAGCGGATTAAAAAGAAAATAAAATCTAGGCGGTCTTGATATGTTTAATCAGAGTAGGCCTTTCAACACAGGAAGAACTCAGTAAATCAGATCATAGGCGAAGTAAAAGGCCACCTAGGCTGTGTCATAAATCTGTGATAAATCCGAAAAGATGAATCGCGGACTATGAAAAAGACAATTAACGTGTAGTGAAGCGGAAAATGGAAAAAAATTGTTTTACCAACCATGTCAACAAATGTCTAACATCTTTATTATCAGCAGCTCAGAACTTATATTCATAGTTGTTCCAGTATAGCACTTCCTGTTCCGACTTTGCCTACCTTTTAAACCTGCTCCACTCCACTTTAATGAAATGTCGCATATGTGTGACCCTCAAACCCAGGTTGGAGTATCGGAGCTTCACGCATGTGCGATCCCAGTGACGAATAGCTAAACAATCAGCGTCATTATTAGGATCGCTTCCACCCGTTAACCAACGAGATTAGTCAAAGGTCCTAGTGGGTAACGATGCAAATGTCAAAAGCGCATCAAACTGATGCCAAACGGAAGAAACATGTAAGCAACAAAAGAACGTTGGGGTAAATAAACGTAATTTTTCTTATCATCGGAAGCCTGTACAATAAAGTCGTGCAGGAGCAAATGCACCTACGAACGATAGTAGCAAATCAGCCATTTTATAACTTATAATGAAATGCCATAAAAATGACTCACAAGGAAATTCAACAATCATGAAAATGCTCAGATGGAACTCAACAAGCTCAAATTGTGGAATTGATAAGAAAAGTACAGTAAAAAATGCAGTTTACACACCGCTCTTGGAGTAACTACAGTTCCGCGTCAAAGAATAGAGCATTCAAATCATCATAGCGTTAATACAGGACGCATTGTTTACATCAAAATAAAATGCCAAATTTGAGAATGCGCACAATTTCATCAGCGTTCAAACCAAACGGCGATTCTAGGCGTATAAATAAAAAGAACAAATTTTGGAGAGTAACAATTACTTAACTTTACCCGCATTTATGCTTTTCCCAGGATGCAACTACTATCCGGATTGGCAGTTTAGGTATAAACAATTTTTCCTTATGAATGAACCACCGTAGAACGGTCTGCGCTTCACCTCTTCATTGCCGCGCTAAACATAGAAATTGCAAATTTTCGCGTTTGCCAACGGCTGTGGAGCTCTCACCCTTCACAAAGACATAATGCACAACTTTGCTGCGAGATAGGTCAGTTGTGCGTCTATCAAGCGGACGTTCTTCGCACTGGTTGAATGTTTGTATGAATGGATGACTTGCGGCAGCTGTGACCTAAGAAGGGAGCTGCCAGGAATGAGATCTTTACTGACATGCAAACATTAGCTAGTAAGTCCAGGGCCACCTTATCGACAAGCTTCTTCAATTCCCCTTTACTGGTCAAAGGTAGGAAACTGACATGGTACCCTACAGGTCAGCTTTAACACTAAATAGCTAAGCAAACTAATCACCAAGATTTGGATTATAAACAAAATTAATGCCTCACCAATGCGAAAACGTGGGGAGATCGGTAAACATTATGCCTAATTTATCAACGACCCCACAAGCCTTCAGGTTTTGCGGTAGATAGTGCAGTAGAAGTCATGAATTAAAAATGACCAAATTCTCATAATGATTGAACCTTCATAATCGAACGAAATACAGAGTCCGCCAAAGAGAACAGAAGATGGAATGACGCCCAAATGCCGTCATATTATAGAGCCTCCAGTAAGAAAATAAGTAAATGTTTTCGTTTTCGCTCTTATAGAAAGCCTTTGGCTTAAGCAAAAAGTGGGCAACAGAGATTGATTCACTGGCTATAATCCAACCCTCCAACTTCCCATACACATGGATAAACTACTTCCGATGCGCTATTAATAAAAACAATTGGATAAATAAAGTAAAAAAGAGTACAAAATCACCAAAGTAAGCAGCTTTCCCGCAAGAGTCAAGACAGCTCCCGTTTGTCCATCCAAAATAAAGATAGAGGCAGAAACAGAGGATAGAAAGGCAACTGACTACATTGATGGTAGTTGGATGACATTGGCACCAAAGCTAAAGCGATATAATTTAGCAACATGGACATAAATGCATTCATTTTAATGGCAACAATCAGTTATTCAGGTCTACCGAGCCTAACCTTTGGCGGTTTTTAAGAGTGGAAAAATTACACACCAAAACGATTTAAGATACCTCAGTGTACCATGAATTAAACGAATTGAAATATTGCTAGGTGTCAGAAGGAAGCAAAATCACTCATGTTAAAGCTAAGAAAAGCCTCGGTTCTTCTCAGAAAACAAAATGGGAAGATAGCAGCCGTCTCGGAGATGAGTTAACGGGGCCATTGCATAGCTCACACGTCTGCATTATGCCTTGAAAAGTCTGCTACTTAGACAGAATGAGTGCGCTGCGTTGCTGTGGTTATGATAAGGCAAGGCGTGGTTAAGTAATTTTGATGGTCCATAGTTCAAACAGTCTTGACGAATACCCAAAAGGAAATAACAACGTAGCAACACCCCCCAATGAGGCAATAAACAAGAAAAAGACAACTACTGATAAAATCATTTTTTTAGGCTTAAATAAATTGATACATTGAGAAGGAGGTGTATGGCAGAGGTTCAAAACCACCCGATTCCCAGGACAGAAAAAGTCATCAACTCTGCGCCTCTAATTATTCACATAAAGTTGATAAGTACACGATAACGACAACAACACCTGAAAAACAACAGCACTATAATCCTCAGCTTCAAGCCCAGGAACAAATGCCATAGACGCATCTAGGACATTGTAGAGAAAGAAGAAAGTAGAAAGACACGTAAACATTAGGTTTCAACTAGTAGAGTGGGATGACCCCAACACCCACACCACCCTCATGAGCTATCAGCGGCATTGCGGGTAGCCACTGCCAGTCCGCAAAGACGTTGTCCTCTGGAGTCAACACTTCATTGGGGGAGGAGGGATGCGATGGTGGTGGCGGTGGCTGGGATGGTGGCGAAGTATGCGGACCCAATTCGCCAGGGCTGCTTGTTGATGACTGGAAGGTGAGCAATTCGATCAAACTCTCAGTTGAATCGAGACCCTGCAAAGTTGGAGAGTAATCAAGCTAGTTTTTGACAGTTTTAAGGTATAAACGATTCGAATTTCATCTTTAATCAAAAAGTCAAATTTTTCTGGAGCTATTTAGAACTAGATTGAATTATCAGCCATGCTGCGACCTTAAAAATAGGATACAACGATTTTTAAGGTGTTCACTGCCAGCGTCCCAACGTAGGCGAAATGGCTGCGTTACCAATTTGTGGCAAGTATAGTTACGACAAGCCGTCTCACATACCAGTTGGGTGTACTGCAGCGAAGTAGAAGTAGACCTAAGGATAGATACATTTCGCAGTTCTTTCTGTAGTATTAAAGCAGTGTTGGTCAATTTTCCTCCAAGACTTTCGTAGCTAGTAAGTTAAGATTACTGTAAAATTGTTCGAAACAGGAGAGCAATAATTTAACCGCTCATTTCTTCTGCATCTATCCAATCTCTCACATATAGTAAGGCAACAGAAAATGGATGCATAGCAGTTCTACTGATTAATGATTAAAAGGAATACGGACCAATAGGTAAGCTTAATAAAGCAGAACGATTGGTCTGCACTGCATGAATCTCAAGACGAGGGAATGGAAGAACCGAGGAAAACGTGAAATCTCAAATCCTACATAAATTTGATCAATCGGTTATATTCCTCCACAGAGTGGCTTAACCGCTCGGTGACTCACCGAATGGTCCTGGAAGTTACTCAAGAAGAGACTTCAATTGGATGCTTTCCAGGAGCACAGTAATGAGTAGAATTTAGTCGCACTTTTTGATCTTTAGTAAGCAAACAAACACACAAAGCACAGTCTTCTTAAGAGGAAGTGGTGAGTGTAAGGAGCACTTTTATAAGATAAAGTGAGGAGTAAATCGGTAGTTTTTGAAGCACACCGCCATTTGTTAATGCACGCAAGCGACATCAATTGACTTAACGAGTTGGTCTATTACTCACGTTAACTAATACTGATACAATGCGTCTTTGTGAGTGAGATGGCAAAGTGAATTGTAACCAAAGTGAAATATTGAAACCATTTATTGGCAGTGCAGTCTACTATCGCATCCCACTTGCCATGTCTTCTCCAAATGCTACAGAAGAAATTTGATAGGAGGCTTATACAGCTTTGGGACTGAGTCAACTTATTTCGTAAAGCCGACAAGCTCGATTCAACCACCACATCATGATAAAAGAGTAGACTCAAAATAAGAGGAAAGTGGTGAAGAGTGTAATAGATGGAGGGTTTTGTGCTGGTGGATTGACACATTTCGCCCACGCGCTACAATGTATGCATATAGGCAATAGCCGACATTTTAGGTCCCAAAATGTTAGTATGGCAAGCTATGTTAAATAGGAATATCCACACCAATTCAGGTAACAGGGTTTGTGACTAACAACAACATCATCCTGTTGAATATTGCCGCTTCATACTAAGGACTCGTCACGGACACTCGTTACAAAATGGGTAAATGAAGCTCGAATGTGTTTAATAACTTGATTCTCAACTGATGCATGAAAAAAAGACATTGAATTGCATCCCCTCGTTTAAATTAAAACCGTTGCTAAGGCCAGAAGTTTAGACGTCTAGCGCCGGTGGTTAACGCAACAGTGATAGCGACTACTTCACTAGCTTTTTCCCCTCTTTATCGCCGGTCACTTGCGTTTTTTACCTTTACTGCCGGTGTTTCTCAACGTTACTTACGGATACTGCCATTCCTTCCTCAAATACATATACCTTTGCCAATATTCACTTGTTAGATTATTGCTCTGTCCAACAAAAACATATTCTGCTATTGTAAGATGCAACAAGCCTTCCTACGATTTAATTATGTTGGGAGGAAGTTTTAACACGTTAGATTTTTTCAAAGATCCTGCACCAAAAGTAAAATATCACAACGATTTGTGATAATAAAGGAGGTCCTGAGGACCAAATATAAAAAAATCAGCTCTAAGATTTATGGAATGCGATTGTGTTTTCGGAATATTGGACCAGCAACCAAAACACCTAGTTTTTGAATCCTACCTTTGGGATAAATAAAGTGACTAAATATTAAATAATTCACAAGCTTTAATAATTTCCCTTGAAGAAAAAATTTATCCAATTCTGTAAAGAGAAAAAACTTCCACCATAGTGAACAACTAATTGATGTAGCCTCATAGTAACGAAATGTTATAGGGAGTGAACACATTAAATTTATCCCGTCGAGCAAGTGTGAATGGTCCCTGACTAAAATTTCTGATTCC